>NW_026622775.1:23060606-23363636 GCF_023065955.2 Ursus arctos
TTTTGTAATCTGTAGTCCTATTCAGGCATGTGCTTCAAAACTTTCTAAGGTTTTTAACAAATTTCCCAAGATTTAAATTGTAAATGAAGTCCCTTTAACTCATTAGGCTTTCTATTTGGTATGTTAAGTTACTCTGGAAACACTGTTAAACAAATGCTAAGCCTTAGGTTACATTTGGGTAAATGCTAAATTATATTAGAGATGGTATGCAATTCCTAAAGTTTTAATATAAGGTCATCATCACTCTATTCTGGCTATTGAAGTGTTACATGTCACAGAAATAATCTGATTTCCTTGACAGCTTATATTGTAAGCTCTCATCTCATCAGATCTCTAACCATGTCCATTCTGTGTTTTTGTTATTTATAATTGTTCTTATTGTCTTCTAAAATGAGTTTCATCTTCAAAGAGATTCATATAAAGGACTTTTAGGACAGATGCAGGTATTCGATATCTTTATAGAATCCTAAAACTGAAATGGGTAAGAATTTCTAGAACTAAGGGCTGCATTCAAACTAAGCAAAAATTAGTAACATGGGACTAAATAAAAGATTATAGTGTTATGACTCTTGTTTAAAACATTGCTGGTTCTCTAATGTTTCTTCTTCCAGATTGAGGAAGCTTTCTCTTAAGACATCAGTGATGTAAATAATAATAAAGCAAATTAAACCATTTAACTTTTCTCTCTACCTGAACCCTCTGAAATTAAAAAGGTCTCAGTAAGTATTCTTCCATGGCAATCATAATCATTTGCATAAGTTCATTAAGAATCTGTCTCCTTGTAACAGGACACCACTGGAAACACTGGTTATATTACCAAGGCTTTGACTGGAATGTCATATTTGAGAGACATGCATAGACTCATATGACCAAACAGCTTTAAGGAACTAAGGTTGACTTTATGAAAACTGGAGCCATAAAGCCCCTTGGAAATGTTGGCCTGATACCTTGCTTACAGAGTTCCCAGTAGCCTCACCAGGTCAGTAAAGAATGTCACTTCCTGGCAGGTGCAGGAACCTCAAGCTACTTTGGGGACCTCATGAAGAGGAATTCACCCACATCTACAGGTATTGCAGGCATGTCTGATGACAAGTACTTGGCTTGGCTTCTGGCCTGGAGAAGAGGCTACTAAAAGTTCAACTTGGAGATTCCTTATAAAAGTTCCAGCAAAGCAGATTCTCAAAGATTGATATGATCAATCACTATTCTTGCTGAGCTTATGTAAATAATTAGGCCAAGTTTGTTAAAACTGGACTTGTTTTTCAAATAAATAAGTCCTGATTTGGCTATCTCTGGAAAATAGGGTTATTTTAGAGAGAAAAATTATGTTTAAATAACCCACCTTTGTGAATGTTAAATTCTAGATCTGATTGTCCTTAAATGTTTGCCTAAGCTAGACAACTTGAGGTAAACTTCAGAGAAATAGCTTTTTTCTATTTCTATACAATAGCTCACGTATAGATAATCTTCATGCTTTTTATTCTGTGGGGCTAATAACAGGACCCCATGGGCATATAATTAATTATTTGAACAACTGGGAAATAAGAATAATTCCCCAGCGATTGTATAATCAGCCATCACCTTGATCAATTCTATGTGGCTGAGATGATGAAATCGCTCCTTAAAAGCCAGAGCATACCCCACTCCATAGGATTAACTATGGGCTTGTGGAGATAATAGATAGATCACACTTGCCTTGTGATTGGACTGGATGATGAAATGGAGATATGCCCTTATCTCTTGACAAGTCTTCCCCCATTTGCCAGTGATTCCTTGTTAATTAAGATATTAAGGCTAGACCTCAACTAGTCTCAAACAAAGAGGGCTTCTTAATGGTTTCATCCCTCAAAGTTATATCCTAGAAGCCACCTCTATGGATGTACAATTACAAGGAGAGGCTTTAGCCACGCATACAATAGCCCTCCTGGTAAAAGGAGCCTCATAGCTCATTATGGGACAGTAATGACTTCACATCAGGTTCAGAATGTTTTAGAGATCAAGGGCCACCAAGAGATGATAGGAGGCTGACTTATTAAATACCAGGCTATGCCTATAGAAATGCTTGAAACAATATTTGAAACCTTCAGACTTTAAACCCAGCTACCCTTAAGACTGGACTTGACCATTGTACTTCTATAGAGCATAACTTTTCAGAGGTTATTGATCTTGTTTATTCTAGTCAACCAGATTTAAGATGTCCCTATTGAAAATACAAAGAACAATTAGCTCACCAATGGTAATAGTTTCATGGAAAAGAGGGGTAAGAAAAAACTGGGTATGCTATAGTCAAGTCTAACTCAAGACTGTTGAGGGCAAAGCCCTGTCAGCAAACATGTCTGCCCCCAAAGCAGGATTAATAGCTCCCACCTGTGCTTTGCAATTGGTGAAAGCCTTAAAAATATTTATACTGACTTCAAATATACTTTCCTGGCCCTACATGCTCATGGTGCAATTTGGAAGAAAAAGGGATTATTATTTGATGGATCCCCAATCAAATATGGGCCTGAAATCACTGCACATTACTGGGTTCTATCCTGTGATTCAGAGAAAAATGTTACCTAAATTTTGAAATCAATCTGTGTCATAAAATACCCATTTATTTTTGAAGCATTCATAAAATACCCCTTAATTTTTGAAGTACCTTATTCATAACACTTTTGTACTCTATTGTAAGTTTTTTCATCCAACTATTGCCTAATTCTAATTTATCCAGGCAAAATACATACCCATCTACATGTGTGCAAAAAAAAACTAATTTACTGCTAAACTTTTTCCCTTCTGGAACTTACTCTATCTTATTATTATGTGTGTTTATTTCAATTTATTTGTTTTATTTTTAAGCTGGAGAAAAAAGTAATAAAAACAATGGCATCTTTTTATATGTAATCTGTATACACATTACGTGTATCAAGTTATAGCTAGATATTTAATGTGGGACAATTGCACTTGTCTAATCCATATCTAAGCAAAAATTAGGAAATTTCATTCACTATTTCTGATAGTTGTAATATGCTTAGTTTAGCCATAAAATTTTACAATGTGTAAAAGGGAAATACCATTTAATACAACTAAACAATGAGGAAAACAAAACAAAATTAAGTTTTGGCAGACATCCAGAACCTTAGAAATCAGCAGAACTCAACTAATTCTGTATTGTAGTAGAATATTTTAGGGAAATAAATATTAGTCTGTGTAAATCTCAAATGAGTTCATGACAATCAGTAGTGTTTTCACTAACGTGTCACTGATGTGTCTATTGACTATGATTACAATAATTAACAAAAAGTATTCAGAATCTACCACAGATTAATGATTTGGAAAAATCACTAAAACATGTAAGCATCAAGCAGTAGTCTTTGAAGTTAAGGTATGTAAACTAAATGTAAATTCTCTACGAGATACTATTTGTTAGCGGAAAAAGCTTCTTTCTTTCTTTCGTTATAGTCCCTCTGATCCGAGGCAGTGAAATGAATGATCAGGAAACCAAACTTGGAAGGAATAATTAGGTGCTTCTCTTCACTCGGACCTTCTTTCTCTTGAAGTTAACAATGTAAATTTATGTAACAACGTAAACATAAAGGATGGAGCTGCATTACATCAAGCACCACTTTATGGGGTGGATAAATATGCTAATTCTGAGATTTATTTAGCAGAACTGCTTGACTCTTGCATTAAACTGTGTCCTTTGACCTGACCTTTGTCAGAAATATATTTGACATTTGAGTTTCTAGTTTACTCCCCTGATTTATTTCTCAATATGAAGAACTTGGTTGAAATTGAAATATACCGTATTTTGAGCTCTCCCTTCTCAGCACTGCTCAGTTAGTGTTACAATGTAGAACACTCCACCAAGGTTCATAAAATATAATTAAACGTGGTCTAAACTTACTTCTGAACTTATTTGCTAATAGGGGATAGGAAATAAATTTTGCAATTACAACATCATCGGCTTATCAGCTCTGGGACTTATGATAATATATAATAATAATAACAGCCTGTGGGTCAATTCCCGCAGCCTCCTGCTTTTGTTTCTAATTCTTATCTGAGTGCAACCACACCCATCCATTATTAGTTCCCCTGCTGGAAAAGGAAACCAATATAACTGAAACAAACACAAAAAGGCTGTTTGTGTGTGTGAAAATGAGTGCTGGAAGGAAAGTCTGAAAAATAAATTAATATTTATTTGTTTATTTATTCATTTATTTATTTCTGCTTTCACACTGCAATAGCCAAGTTGAGTAATGTGATAGAGACAATATAGCCCACAAAGCTTAAAATAGTTACTCTCCGGGTTGTTTTTTGTTTGTTTTGTTTTGTTTTAACAGTTCGTGGACCTCTGATTTAAAAGAGCAGCCCAAAGACATGACAGATTAGTGTTCTGTGTGGGATTATCAGTTTTTTTGAGAAACCTTGTTTAGCTACTTAAGAAGCTTAACTTGTTTAGACTGGCGCGCTTTCCTTCTTTCCTGGTAATTTGCATGGTAGACTCATTGATCAATCTTCAGAGCATCAGTTATTCTAAGAGGTATTCATATTCACTTTAAATTTCAAAGATAATAGTGTTTATACAGTCTGTTTTAATCATATATAAATTTGAATATATGATCTAAAGCCATTGGTTTATTTTAATGATAGATATAAACATAGAATGCTGTTATTTAATTTGGTGGATGGTAAGTAGTTTTGAAAGTTAATTTCTGCAGAGGGCCAGACAAATGAGATGAGATTGTAATTTAGAGGGTATTTGTTTTTTCTTTCTTTCTTTTTTTTTTTTTTTTTTTTTTTTTTTTTTTTAAGATTTTATTTATTTGTGAGAGAGAGAGTGAAAGCACGCTTAAGCAGGGGGAGCAGCAGGCAGGAAAAGCAGGCTCCCTGCTGAGCAAGGAGCCCAATGTGGGATCTGATTCCTAGACTCTGGAATCAGGACCTGAGATGAGGGCAGAAACTTAATCGACTGAGCCATCCAGGCGTCCAGAGGGTATTTGTTTTTTCTGTACAATTTTTTTGTTTCAGTGTGACCAATTAGCTTTTTTTCCCCCTAATATAATGTGTGTCTGACAAGCTACCTCCAACTTTCATAACATACTCCTCAAGTTAATTTTGTTGAATTCAATTGTTATCAAATGCCCTGAATGTATGTAAATTTGGCCAAATAAAATTTATTAATTGATACTACCTAGAGAAGTCCTATAATAATAATTAGTGTGAAAAAGTCACCTTTAATCAATATACTTTCTTAAATACCTTTCATCACATGCTGTACCCCTCAAAAAATATTGCCACTAAATTAACTAGCACTTCTGGTTAATTACTAGCTAGTAAACTCCAAGAGAATAAATTCCATTTTTAATCAATTTTATTGAAGCATAACTTATAAACAATAAACTGTATTTTGTTTGCAGTTTAATGAGTTTTGATGAGTTTCTAAACCCATGTAATGACAATGCTTATCAAGATACAGAACATTTTTATTCACCAGGAAGTTTACTTGTGACCCTTTGCAGTTAATCCCTCTGTCCTGTCCAAGGAAACTGTGACCAGTGCTATTTGTACCTGTAGAGTAACTTTTACTGAGATGTCCATATGGGAATGCCTTACTGGAGTTCTTTGGTTATATGTATATTTTTACATGTATACATCCATAGATACTATATAAAAACATACATGATATGAATACACACACACACACACACACACACACACACACACAAATCTTGAATCCTAAATGAAAAACTAGAAAATCAGGAGGATAGGAGGAAACAGATTGTAGTTCTATTGTGGAAGTGAGTTATTAATCAACATATAGATTTTATTAGTGGAATCGAATGACATCTTGATGAAGAAAGCAAGAGCTAGAAATGCTGACAGGCAGAATCCAAAGCTAGGCTGTCGTTTCAGGGACCAGGGTTAGGCGCACATGGAAAAGACGTCATGATACACCTACTCAACCTTGTCTGTAGCTTTGCCACATTATAAATGTGTGTTTGTTGCCTTTTCTGCTGTTTAATGTGAGACACACTTACAGATAAAATAAATGTTCTTAAATTTTTAATACTGGTTTACTTTATATAAATCTTATGGATAGTATTAGAAAAAAATTTGGAATCAAAAGATATCTTTAGGTCAATAACTTTGACACGTCATTTTGTATATCCCTATTACCTTCGATAGATTAGAGTGCTATGTTATTTAAATATTCCCAATGTATTATATGAAGATTGAATAACCTTGATACCAAACTCCACAAAGAATTGTAGAGAAAAAGAAATCTTTAAGCCAATCTCATGTAAGAGATAAGACCCCAAAATTATTAAAATATTAGCAAATGGAAACCAGCAATATATAAAAATAATTACTATAGCATATTGAATCTGAGTTTGTACATGACTGGAGAGAGATGAAATGGTAAAAAATGAATCAGCAGAATAATCATTTAACAAACTTAATTGTGCAGAAAAATAATTTGATGCAGTCCAACACATACGCATAATAAAATAAATTTAATGCAGGTTTAAGTGAATTTTTTTGTTGAAATTATTGAAATTGTTAGGACAATGGAGCATGTACTCAGGTACTTTGTATCTGTGTTATCACCATGAGAAATGCCTCCCAGGATTACCTGCTGTTCCTTCAGTCCAGGGCCCAGAATGAAGACTGCATTAGCAAGGTTACCCTGCCACTATCCAGCCGCGCACACTTTTGAAATAAACTTCTTAGTGTTCCGTGCTGCTGAAAGCTTATGGTTGGCAGTTAGGCAGTAAAAGCTGGTATATTTTTCTATCTTATCTTCCCACTTTCTTCATTTTTAAAATTCTCCTTAACTCATATAACCTTTGTGCTTTGGGGCTTGTGACTTGATACCTACGTAAATATATATACTAAGATTATAACAACTGCTTTTTTTGCATAAGAGGTGTGGAACTTTTTCTTTGTCCTCTCATGTCTCATCCACTTTTAGTTCTGCTTTCCATAGCTTGTAATATATAACATGTTATTTTGAAATATATAATTTAGAACGTATTAGTGTAAAAGTTATTTCCATTCAGTGGGTGGCGAATGGTGCTTAGGGAAGTTGAAATGCATTAAAATAGGAAGTTCCTTGGTTCCTTGTACGATGTATTTATATACAATATATCTTGAATTCTACTCTTTCTAAGATAAATATTTTTCCCAAAGAATTAAATTTTAATTTTGAATATGATTTTTTGTGTGTAAATATGTTTGGCACATGGTTGTACTTATTATGTTAAACTATGTATAAAGATAAGAAGGAAAATCAACTAATTCAAAGTTTTTAAAATCAGTATAGCTTTTACAACTTTTAAATTATAAATTTGACATAAGTAAAAAATTTCAGAGCCTGCGAAAAGCATCATAAAAATTCCACAATGGTCTGATGGATGGTCTTGAGATGTCTCAAATAATTCATAATTTGATTCATCTACTGCTTTCTTAACATTGTGTTTCAATTCTTATTAAGGGTTTATGAGAAAATTAATTATTAACTTTTCATTATATATCGATCATTTTTTAATGTAATGATTTTAAAAAACTGCTTAAATTGATCATTATATAAAAAAGTTTCAAACATATATGTGTCCTGAATGATATACTTTCCTCAAGTCTGATCTTTCAGTGGTTTTAAAGAATTTTCATTTCTTCAGTGAATCCTAAAAGTAGCTCTTGACTTTATTCCAGATATTTTATATTACATACTTTGTTTAAGTAAACTATTACCAATTTTTTAATCAACCTGTCTTTAATAAATAAATATTTACTCAGTCTCCACAATGTATCAGCTATGTTGGGTGAGTGAGTGATGGGGCTAAACCAGGAAATAATGTCACTGTCCCTTCCTGAATGGCTATGTCCTTTCATTTTCTGTTCAGTTCTTATAATATTTGTTCCTGAAGTAAAAATAACAGTTAAATATTAAAAATATTTGAGCATTTGAAATGGTTAATTAGGTTTATTCACAATGTGGGAGGTGTTCTTTGATTTGTCTCCTAATTTCTTAATTTTCTTTGTTTCTTCAAGTCCTTTGGCTTTCCTTGATTTGTTTAATTTTCCTCTCCACCAAATCTGGAGGGGGCACCTCCTTCTTCCAAGTTGTCACCTTCTTTAAAAAGACACCTCTCTGAGGCAACCCCGGGCTCATATAGTCTTCCAGATGCCTTTCTCCTAATGACCCCATAGCCAAAATGTTGATCTTTCAGATGTCATCCCTGTTCTCAATATTACCAATTCTGTGTGTAATTTTATTCTTCTTAGGGAGAGCTCATCTATGCTCTCCCATCCATGATTCCTGAACACATTTCTTCTATTCTGCATATACTTTGAATCTTCTGTCCTACTCTTTCTATTATCTGGGCTCCAGGACCTACTGGATTTTATGGTTTATTGCCCTAGATATGGGTCACTTATATATATTTTTAATATTCTACATCTGTTTTTAGGATGCAGGTATGGTGCTTTGTGGATTTGTGTACATCCGTTTGATTTCTTTGACTTTTGGAACTTGAATGGAAACATTTTGGTTCAGGTAGTTAACATTATTGTATGAAACCCAAGAACACCAAAGTTAATTTAAGTAAACAAATAAAGTATATTGATAAATGTTGAGAATGATGATAGAGTAAGATCCCATGTACATGAGACAGGAGGCATAGAAGGAAAATTACTGTAAATAAAAATATATGCTATAGACTTTAAAAAGAGAATAAAAGGGGCGCCTGGGTAGCGCAGTCGTTAAAGCGTCTGCCTTCGGCTCAGGGCGTGATCCTGGCGATCTGGGATCGAGTCCCACATCAGGCTCTTCCGCTGTGAGCCTGCTTCTTCCTCTCCCACTCCCCCTGCTGTGTTCCCTCTCTCGCTGGCTGTCTCTCTGTCACATAAATAAATAAAATCTTTAAAAAAAAAAAAAAAAAAGAGAATAAAGGATATATTATGAATAACTATAAAATGATAAATACATATGTGAAATGGAAAAAGAATTCTAAAACACAAAGCACCATTAACAAAATTACAAATAAAATGAAAAATTGGAATTTTTTTCTGTCAGTTTGAATGTAGAACTTAAAATATCAAAACAAATAAACTGAGATTATGGTTTTTACTAATGAGCTCTACCAAATTCAAGAAAGAAATTACAATAATTCTATATTTTATACATATTACAAAAGGATAAAATATTCCCAACTCACTTTATGAGACCAACTAATATTTCCCCCTCTTCTTTTAAAATTAAATATAGTTGACATACAATGTTACATTATTTTCAGATATACAACATAGTGATATAAGAAGTTTATATATTATGGGAAGGCAGATTTAACAAGTTTATACATTATGTGAGGCCAGCTAATCTTGAGACTATAACCTTACAAGGACATTACAAATAAAGAAAAATTAGAAGCAACTCTTTCTCAGGTATGTAAATTTAGAAATCCTAAACCAACATAAGCAAACTCTATTCAGTAATACAAAAAAATGAAGGTATGTGACTGAAGATAGGTTAATTTCAGTAACTGCAAGTTTGTTTCACATGTAAAATCAATAAATCAATATATCAGAATGTGATATATAAATCATATGATCATGAAGAGATGTAAAGCAAGCACTTAATTAAACCCATTATCCAATTATCCTTTAAAAAATTACAAACCAGGATTAGAAGACAACTTCATTAGCCTAATTAAAGATATTTACATGCAGTAAAAAACAAAAACAATAAAAAATAGTAAGTAATAAAATGTTGAATGTGTTATTCCTTTAATTCAGTAAGGAGACAACAGAATCTGTGCTCGCTATTACTGCAATTCAACAGTATTTCAGATGCCATAGTCAGTGCAATGAGGAATACTAGAGAAATAAAGTCACATATTATAGAAGTAGATGTAAAATATCCTTTGCATTGTAATTGGTTTATTTGGGGGGGGGGCAGATACAAGGTCAATAGAAAAACATTGTATTTCTAGTTAACAAAAACAATGATTTGGCATACTCAATTTACAAACCGAGTGTATTTTGTAGCATCAAAATATCAAACACTGAAATCTAACAACATAAATAAATCTAACAGATCTAACAAAATATGTGTAAGACCTCTGTATAGAAAATTGCAATACATTAGAGAAATTGAGTGTAGAAGATCTAAACAGTTGGCACATTTTATCGTATTTCTGGATTGGAAAACTTTATTATAATCGTATATACATAAATTGATCTATCCATTTAATTTAATCCCAATCAAAATTCACTTAGTATATTGTGGTAGAAGTGACAAATTCACTCACTTGTCTTTGTCACCACATTTTAGTGGTGGCAAATTTTGTTAGGACACTTTTTACATTTTTATTTAAACTGAAGTGAGTAGTGATGAAAACATCATCATGAGGAGAGTGTTTTCTAAATCATTCTTCTCTTTCTCCTCCTTGTTCTTGTTAGTATTCTCATTTGCCAGAATTTATTGTAAGAATTAATTAACTTTATTTACAATAATAGGATTACAGAAGACTGAAACTTTGAATTTTAGCGTCTTTCACATCTGCTGCAGCCTTCATGACATGGAGCTTTCATAGATAATGTTTGGAATTCTCCCTAAGTAGCAGTATTATCCCATGGAGATGTGAAGAGGTGTGTTGGTTGATATTTGAGGCAGAGATCACACTTCCTGGGTGGGATTCTATCTCCAGTCTATGACATCAACAGAATCATGAATTAAGGGAAGGGATTAACCCTGAGGTAAGAATCATCAAAGAAGGGAACAATAGACTCCTAGAGCTGAATTTTCTGGGCCAATGCATTTACTCATTACTTTTCTTAATTTCTCATGCATATTTCCATAGTGGCCCAGACTTCATATGTTATATTTATTAGGGTTAGAGAAAAAGTAGAAATGAAGGAAAATGAATCCAAACTGCTGTTTCGGTAAATAAGTATGCATCATGGTAATTCCCCAGGGAGGCACTGTCTACTAAAAGCAGGAGTAATTTCCCCCTCTCTCTTTAAGGAAAGCTGTATCTTTTTTAGGCTACTGGTTCTAAGGTCTAATGGTATGGCTTATTAAAGGCTTGGATGTCTTTGATTGTCATGAATTGTGTATATTTTTAATTTGGATGTCTGTCATGGAGTATTTTGAAAAAGCAGCACTAATATTTTAGTAGTAAATAGAACCAATCATACTAATGAAAATGTAAATACTTGGACAATTGGAAAATGCCCATCTTTAGTTTTTCTTTGCTCTGATTCTTTTTGTCAGTGTTCAATCAATTGACTTAATAATTTGGAAACAAGTGATTGAAATTTGAATTAGATTAAGAAATTGCTACAGCTTGACGAAAGGCCCCATCATGACTAAATATCAATAATCATTTCTTCTCCATTATTGCTAATGCAAAGGTCCTCATATTGCATAAAATATTATAAGGAATATTCCCAACCAAGCTGATTCACAAGAGTACTTAATTACATACTATATGTGTAGTGGAATAATTTAGAATAGCTTTGATTAAACGTAACAATAATTCAAAGACATCATCCATGGGCAAGTCTACCAATTAAAAAATATATATATAGGATGAACTTCTGCTACTATTTTAACCTTTGGGAATATGCACACTTACAACTTGAATGTGTTCAAATATTGCGTGTAATCCCTATGTAGTGTTTTTATTTTTAATTTAGAAATAGCTCTTGGTTGCTATTTAACTGTGCTGTGTTTTATAAATACACCCTACTTAAAATAATTTTTTGTCAATTTTATTTATTTATTTATTTTTAAAAAGATTTTATTTTGTTTATTTGACAGAGACAGAGAGACAGGCAGCGAGAGAGGGAACACAAGCAGGGGGAGTGGGAGAGGAAGAAGCAGGCTCCTAGCGGAGGAGCCTGATGCAGGGCTTGATCCCAGAAAGCTGGGATCACGCCCTGAGCCGAAGGCAGACGCTTAACAACTGAACCACCCAGGAGCCCCAATTTTTTGTCACTTTAAATTAGTAAATCAATATACAATAAAATTAAGGAAAGAATAAACTAAATGGTTCAGGAAGGAAAGGGAAAGGGTAGAGCAATTTAGAGTAAGGAGTCAGAGTAGAGTTAGAAATACAAAGCATGTGCTTTAGATTTGATATCCAAAAGTAAGAACATTGATTTTTTTGGTCAGATATAATTTTTGCTTGTTTGTTTGTTTTTGCTTCATTCTGAATTCTAAGAGAAATTTTCTGTAAAAGGCTTCATGCAATGTACATATAACACAGATAAAATGAAAATATAAGGTATAAGACTATCCCATCCACAATCCATACATATTAAACTTCTTGTAGGTTGTCTGTTTTTCTGTATCTTTCACCCTATCAGCCCCAGGAGATTCAAATATGTAACATTTCTCATACACACAAGACTGAAATTCCTAAAGAAAATCAGATTTCTCAAAGTACGTAATAGCCACAGAAATATGACATCTTGAATTTGTCTTCTCCTGTAACAAGGCAGTCTGCCTATTTCACTATCTTCTACCTACTTTTTTTTCATATCCCCTAAGAATAACGTAGTATTACAGGCTGGCATGGTAAGTGTGACCTATATCACTTTCATAAATTCTACTAATCCTTTTTTAGAGATTTACACCTGTTTAAAATTTTCCATTAACACAGATTTGGTAGAAATTTCCCACCACACTCCATATTTTATGATTCTTGCTTTTGTCTCACTTACCCACAGATCTTACTTCACTTAGATGTCAACACTTACATAATTAATTAAGCTTTCAAGGCCTGCCTTGATGGGCTCGATACATGTTTGTCTTCATTGATTGTCAAACTTACTCAAGTATTTAATTTGATTGTTTACCTAGAGTAACCAACTATCTTTAAACTGGCAGAATCATTCCAGTTCTTACTAAAATAGAACTGGAGCCATAATACTTTCTGGGTTTGTTGGTGGTGGTGGTGGTATTGTTTCCCATTTGTACATGCTGAAACACATCTTGGACCTACAATGCCATTTTATCAATTAAAGTTAGTTATGAACGACACCAAAAGGAACCACAAGATAGTCTGATAGCTCCAGGCTCCATGGAAAAGTATGCAGATTAAAAACTTAATCTGACTCTGTTTCTACAATATTTGTAACTCGAGAGTCATTTCTTGGGCATATTCACAGTAAGATAATCAAGAAAAATCTTATTAAAAATTCTCTTTCTGTTCATGCATAGCTACTTTTTAGCATGCTTATACCACTCAAATTCTTACTTTTCCCCTTCGTACTACTTATAATTTTACGGTTTGCTTTATAATTTTAAATGACTGAAATGAATACTTTCTCTAATATTTTCAAAATTTGTGCTACTACTTTAGAAATTTCTAGCACTTGAAGCAGTTGAGGATGTAGTAGATTTTGTACAGACCGGAGTGATATTTGTGATAACAACTATTCATCTTCAAAAAGATTCAATTTGTGCAACAACTTTCCATTATCAATATTGAAGTCTTGAACTATATCACCAAGGGAGGTGAGCTAGGATTACGGCAATATGTTTATCTCGACATCTTTATGTCAGCTCACTTCTACTGAAAGCCCACCTGGGTAGGAATGCTCCAACTTGACTCTTAAAAGGACTTGCAAACTGCTTCCTGGTTTAATTTTGACCTTGCTTTCTTTTTTCACACTTCTGAACTCACTTTCTGCTTATAAAGACATTTTTCCTGGCTTTCTGTATCTGGGTAGATTGTTCTTCTCACCAGTTTTAGGGCCAGTTCAGTGGCTTTTGGGGAAATGCAAAATAGAGAAGAGAGAAGACAGTTGCAAATAACTAGTAATTTTTGATATCTGGCATTTTAGATATCCTTGAGAATTGCATATGGGGAATGGAGAATTCTTTCCTACTACAGTAGCATTGCCATCAAAGTTGCGTGATATAATCTATAAAAGAAAGGTCCTTTCTCTTCAATATAAACCATGAAAAATCAGCTACATGATACTAAAGTTTTCAGACTGTCCCAATTTGCCATTTCTTTAACTTAACTTATTAATATTTCTCCAAAGGATTGGATTTAAATTGCCATTGGGCTAGAGTAACTCGTAGTTCTTCTTGATTAGGTTCTCAGAATAGTATTTAAGCTTTTCTTTACTTTCATTTTGTAAAAGAAAAAAAAATTAAAGCATAGACTAACTGGCTTCTTTGAGTTCTGCTAAATGATTTGTTTCATTTGGGATTCGCAAATTATAAACCCCATTTGCAAGAGAACAATCTGATCATAGCTGTGCTGCTCTGCAGTTTAAATTAGAATTTTGGAAATCTGAGGATTTAAATTAAAGCTCATACCCAAGGTAACAGAAAACCCTCCACTCTACACTCATAGAGAGAGTAATTATATATGAGAACCTGAAATTAGAAGCTGAAATTAGAGCTATATTCACTGAGTCCCAAAGAACAGCTATTTTTTTAGACCTCATAATGAAATGATTCCAGGTAAGATAATATACATGTCACAGCCATTCTCTGCCACATTTTCTTAGCTCTTATTTTCTTTTCTCAAATATATTGAATCCCTTTAACTCCCTTTCTTGGTAAAAAAAAAAAAAGGTTTTAAACTATTTATAGAAATGCAGTATTTGACAAAAGGTTTTCCCTTACATTTAGAAAGAGAGCTAAAATTTGCCATGTTTAAATAAATCTCCTTTTGATTTTATTTAATATTCATAATAGCAAATACAAGTAAGAATTGATATCTCTAGTATAACTCATCAAGATGATAAGGAATATAATACTTCTATTACAAAATGTTATATAACATTTTTAAAAATATATGTTATATAGAATGTTAAATATAACATTTTTTATAATTTATGATAAATTATTTTATAATAAAGGATATGCAGAAAATATTCATGAAAATGATAACTAGCATTTGTGAATGCTTGTTCTATACCAGGCATTCATCGTGACAAATATCGTTTCATTAAATCTTGATAGCAACAGGTACATATATATCCACACACACATGTATGAGATGTGTATATAAGTCTCAGTTGCTATCCAGATTTTATACTTAAACACACATGCATACCTATACATATACATACCCCAATTTACCACAGATTGAATTGATGACTTCGTCTAAATCACAAAGATAGATTTCCAGAGCTCAGCCTCTTGACCTCTATAATATGGTGAAGTGCATTGTTTTTAACTTAGAGTTTTGAACATAGGAAAATTATTTATTAAAATAAAATCGGTTGATGGTGCACCTGCATGGTTCAGTTGGTTAAGTCTCCGACTCTTGATTTGGGCTGAGGTCATCCATGTTCTCACGTTCCTGAGATGGAGCCCCACGTTGGGCTCTGTGCTGAGCATGGAGCCTGCTTAAGATTCTCTCCCTCCCTCTTCCTCTGGCCCTTGCCCCAACTTGCCCCCCCCGTAGAAAATAAAAATAAATAAAAATAAAATATCATCAGTTGATATATTTCTAATACATTGATTTTGTGTTTTGCATGTTAGTTTTACATTAGAATACAAATATATAGTGTATGTATAAAAATAAACTGAAGAAATGCAAATTACTACATTGAATATAAGATGAAATTTAAACAGATCACTTAAACCAGATATGGCAAGGCAGCAATTGCTAAAACTTAGCTTAATCTTGAGGAAATTATATTGTGGTGTCATGAGTAGTGGTAAAACCTATTAATGATCTTTTGTCCTGATGAATCTATTTGTCTAATCTGCCTCAAGTAATCCATCAGTTTGTCAAAGATCAGAATATGTATAAGGACTCAGAGACACAACTTGGCATAAATATATGTTATTTCAAAGGAATCAGTAGCATGTACATAAAAGTTTCACTGAGCATGCATTGGCATTCCTTTATTTATTTATTTATTTATTTATTATTCCCATTTTATTATTTATTTATTTATAATATTCCCATATTATTTTATTTATTCCCATATTTATTTTATTTTATTTTATTGCAGTAACAACACTTAACATGAGATCTACCCTCATAACAAATTTTTAAGTGTACAATACAGCATCATTAACCATAGATGCTATGTTGTACAGTACATCTTTAGAGCTTATTCACCTTGAGTAACTGAAACATTTTACCCACTGAACAACTTAAATTACAGAATATTATAAACATTTTCTTTTCTGTAGTGAGTCCTTTTATCAATTTACCCTTCTCATAAGAAAAAATAAAGGAGTGGGACTATATGACTTTGGGCTTATTTCTAATCTCCACATCCTGGTTTATAGGAAGAAAATCCTATAGTAATCATATATAAGCTATAATACATATTTTTGCTTTAATTTAGAATTACTGGCTACTTTCCTTTTCCTTAAACTATAGAAAGCATCTGCCAATTAACCTCCCAATTAAAAGCATAAAAAGTGTCTTCTTCACATTGTGTTAATATGAGAGTATAAATTGGTGTGACCTTTTTGGAAGTCAATTTGGTAATGAGTTGCAAAAGCCTTAAAAATGAGCAAGAAATAGCACTTCAGAAATATATCCTAAGGAAACAATTATGTGACTGAAAAGATCTACAAGAAATTTATTGCAACAGTGTTCATAATAACAATAAATTGGAATTTTCCTAATTTACCAACAACATGGGATAATTTGAAAAAATGTAACGAAATACAAACTAGCATCTTAAGTCATGTGAAATCTAATAACAGCAAACAATTGAATTAATAATAATATTAAATTATAATATTAATAATATAATCAATTAAAATAATGTGTATATGCACAAATACATATATATTAATTGCTACAGTAGTACTTGATGGCAAAAACTGACAAGAAATAATTGAATATGATATTCATCCAAACAAAAAAATAGAAGAAATTCTTAAAGTAGATATGTTCCAACTACTAACAATAATTTTAAAAAGGAAATCATTAAAAATGTATCAATTAGATGTAATATGACATTGAGTTAAATGAAGGAACAGAACTTTTTTTTAAATAAGTTTACAGTTTTAATGTCATTCTCTATGTTTTTATATAAGAAATTATTAGCAGGTTTACTTTGGAAAGAAAAAAGTGGAAATAGTTTGCTTTTTTTTTCTTTGCCCTATGCTAATAACCACCTAATATTATATCTGCTATTAAATAAATGCCCTTAGACATGCCTTTCTTACTGGCAGATGGGCACAGTTAATTACACAAATTGGATTGGGGCGCCTGGGTAGCTCAGTCGGCTAACCGTCTGCCTTTGGCTCAGGTCATGATCCCAGGTTCCTGGGACTGAGCCCCGCATCGGGCTCCCTGCTGAGTTGGGAGCCTGCTTCTCCCTTTCCTTCTGCCTGCCAGTCCCCCTGCTTGTGCTCTCTCTCTCACTCACTCTCTCTCTGTCAAATAAAAGTGTTTTTTTTTTTTTTTTAAATTCCACAAATTGGAAACCCTATCTATGGATCTATGCTTGGATAATTATGACTATGGTGTATTTCAAGTGTTTACTAAAGATAACCCTATTTAAAGAAATTTCTAAGTATGTTTTGAAGAGAAAGAAGAAAGAGATGCTAAGTCATTTCACCATTAAGAGAAAATCTGTTCAACACATGAAAAGATGATCAACATCACTCATCATCAGGGAAATACAAATCAAAACTACAATTAAGTATCACTCACACCAGTCAGAATGACTGAAATCAACACAAGAAACAACAGATGTTGACAAGCATGAGGAGAAAGGGGAACCCTCTTACACCATTGGTGGGAATGCAAACTGGTACAGCCAATCTGGAAAACAGTATGGAGGTTCCTCAAAAAGTTAAAAATAAAACTACCATACGACCCAGCCATTGCATTACTAGGTATTTATCCAAAAGATATAAACATAGTGATCTGAAGGGGCACCTGCACCCCAAATTTTATAGCAGCAATGTCCACAATAGCCAAACTATGGAAAGAGCCCAGATGTCCATTGACTGATGAATAGATAAAGAAGAGTTGACTATATATATATATATATATATATATATATATATATATAAAAAATATTATTCAACTATTAAAAGGAATGAAATCTTGTCATTTGTAATGTTGTGGATAGAACTAGAGCGTATAATGCTAAGCAAAATAAGTAGTCAGAGAAAGACAAATACCACATGATTTCACTCATATGTGGAAATTAAGAAACAAATGAACATGGAAAAAAGAGGCAAACCAAGAAACAGACTCTTAACTATAGAGAACAAACTAATGATTTCCAGAGGGGAAGGTAGGGGTGATGGGTTAAACAGGTCATGGAATTAAGGAGCACACTTACGATGAGCACCAGGTGCTATATGAAAATGGTGAATCACTATCTTGTACACCTGAAACTGATATTACACTGTGTGTTAAGTTATTGGAATTTAAATAAAAGCTTGGAAGGAAAAAAGAGAGAAAATTTATTTACTTAGATAGATTGTATAGATATAGATAGTCTTTGGTAACTATTTATACATGTCTTGTATGTATTAGAGCATTTGATATTATTTATCGCAACCTATTCTTTTTATGCTTGGTTCACAATGAAGTGCAGTGTGCTGATGACTGCCCAAATGTTTCAGTACATTTACTTCTCATTAATTCTGCATGCCTGAGTAAGCCTTGATATTCTTTGTTTAAGTTTCTCGTTGCTTTTCCCAGATCCTAATGTGGGTTTAGAATATAGAAGGATCTAATCTTAACTTTTCTACAGATAATTTTATATTCCCTAAGCATTGAAATATGTGGACATGCAATAAAATATCTAAGTACTTACTACTAGTAGATTTTCTTCTGCTGTAGAATAGTTTATAGTTTACTATTTTCGTAGTCATTAATTTCATGAGATAGACTATCTCAGATATCAGTTTCTGGCATGACAGCATAAGGAGCTCCACTGACACACTTACCAGAGAAAGCGCTGAAAATTATTTTTAAAAAACAGCCATTTTATTAAAAAATAAACTTATGCTCTATGGAAAACACTGTTAGGAGAATGAGAAGACAAGCCACTGACTGGGAGGAAATACTTGCAAATCATATCTGATAACGGACTCTTTTTATCCAAAATATACAAAGAACTCAAACGCAAAAATAAGAAAACAGCCTGATTAAAAATGAGAAAAGATTTGAGCAGGCACCTCACTAAAGGATATGTACAGATTCCAAATAAGCATATGAAAACATTCTCAACATCATATGTCATTACAGAATCGTGAAATAAAAGAACAGTGAGGTACCACTGCACAGCTATTAGAATGGCCAAATTCCGCAACACTGACACTACCAAAGGCTAGCAATGATAGGGAGCAATGCTGGAGTCCA
Source organism: Ursus arctos (assembly GCF_023065955.2). NCBI lineage: Eukaryota > Metazoa > Chordata > Mammalia > Carnivora > Ursidae > Ursus > Ursus arctos. The sequence continues at coordinate 23,079,920 of NW_026622775.1, forward strand.
AATAGTAACAACCACAGACCTCAGAAAAAGCCAAAATTTGACTGGATTAGTTTGTAAAGCAATTGATGCCCCAGAATTGCTGAAACAATTAGTGGAGATTAGTAGAGTTTAAGAGCCAAATGTGATCAGTGAAAGAGAGAGTGAGCCCTATCGACACTTACCATGATACTTACCAGGGATATTCGAAAGGAGACTAGAAGCTTATCCAAAGGCTTAACATTTTGAGTAATGGACAAGATTTCATTAAGTCCACCCAGTCATGATATAAGCAAGAAAAATGATAGCAAGCCCTGGTGGGGAGTGCAGAGAGCAGTCCCCACAGAGTTGTTACAATAGACTTTCTAAAATGTCCTGTTTTGAACAAAATTTGAGGGTTGCCAAGAAACCAGTGAATAAGACACATTGATCAGAAAAAAAGAGCAGGCAACACAAATTGCCTATGTAAGTACCGATGTCATATTTACCAGAAAAAAGACTTTAAAATAGTCCTTATCACCTCTAAGCAATGAAAAGTGCCACGTCAGATGGCTTCACCAATGAATTCTACCCAATATTTAATAAAGAATTAACACCAAATTCCTGCCAAACTCTTCCTAAAAATAGAATAGAACACATCCTCACTCGTTCAACAAGGTCTGTATTACCCTGATGTGAAAGCCAGACAAAGAGACCACAAGAACAGAAACTATAGACCAAAATGCCAAACATCTTCAGAAAAATATTAACAAACCATATCCTACAGCATATTAAAAGGATTATTCATCATGGCCAGTAAGGGTTTATCACAGGAATTCATGACTGGTTCTACACAGGAAAATCAATCAATGTAATATATCACATTAATAGAATTATATAAATATATATATAATATAAATAAAGTTTTATATATATTTATATAGCTATATATATTGTATAGTTTATATATCATATATAATATATATCCCATGTGATAGAAAATCAATCAAGGTAATATATCACATCCTATAATCATGTAAAATTATATATATAATTAATATATATTATATTATATAATCCTATTAATGTGATATATATAATTATATATATGTATATTCTATTAATGTGATATATATATCCTAATTGATATAGAAAAGGTATTTGGCAAAAGCCAACATTTTTTCATAAAAGAAACACTCAGAAACTGGAAATAGAAGGGAACTTCCTCAATATGATGAAAAGTACTTATGGAAAACCCACAGCTAGCAAACTAAATGGTAAAAGAATGAAAATATTCCCCTAAAATAAGAAACAAGACAAAGATGTTGCTTTTACCACTGCTTTTCATATTGTACTGGAATTTCAAGCCAGAGCATTATGGCAAGAAAAAGACATAAAAACATCCAAATTAGACAATTAAAACTACCTCTTAAGAAACTGGAAAAAGAGGGAACTGAAGTGCATTAAGAAGGAAGTAATAAAGGTTAGAGTGGAAAATAATGAAATAAAGAAAATAAAAATAATAGAGAAATATCCACAAAATCAAAAAATTTGATTCCTTGAAAAAAACCAAGAAAATTGACAAACCTGTAGCTCTATCAACTAAGAGAAAAAAAGCGTAGACTCATAGAAGTAGAAGAAGGAGCATTATTACTGGCCTTAGAAGTAAAAATGGTCATAAAGGAACATGAACAATTGTATCCCCCCAAATTAGGTAATTTAGATGAAATAGACATGTAACTTGAAACTACCAAAACCCAACTCAAGAAGAAATAGACACGTAGAGTTAGAACTTGTGAAATAATTGAAACAGTAATCAAAACTACATATAATAAAATGCTCAGGTCCAGATATCCTCACCAATAAATTCTAAGAAGCATTCAAAGAAGAATGAATACTAACTCTTCACAAACTCTTAAATAGTAGAAGAGGAAGATACACTTTCTAGCTCATTTTTTGAAGCTGTTGTTACTCTCTTACCAAAACCAGAGATGTCACAAGAAAACCGCAAGCCAGTATATCTTATACTACGGCTTCAAAAATCCTCAACAAAATACTAACAACCAAATCCAGCCATGTATAGGAAGGGAATAGCTAAAAAATACAGGATTTCTTCTTGAAGTTATGGGAATGTTCTGAAATTGACCATAATTCTGCTTGCTGATATCTGAAAATATACTGAAAATCATTGAATTGTACACTTTAAAGAGGTGAATTGTATTATTTTATTTGAATTATATCACAATAAAGTTAATTAACAAAACAGCTATACAGAGGAGATGCTCTTTCTGTACATGATTCCTAGCCAATCAAATGTGCTTTAATAAGCCTCCAGCAGCAATTTAGGCTTGTACAAATAAAACTAACAAAGTGCTAGGTGAGCCAGACCTTATAATTTAAACAATTGGATCGCTTCTCTTCTCCCACCATGTCCTTCAAACCTCATTCTCTTCTTAATAGAGAATTTAAATGTTAGTAGGGACAGATATAGGTATTCCTTTGTGTGTTTATTCACGTGTTTTCCCTAAACCCTGCTATTCCATTTCTCCTTCTCACCTCTTCTTTCTCTTTTAGTTCAGTCCTACCAACAGAGAAGGTATCCATCCCTGCTCCGTCAAGTTCTAAAGTTCCTTTTACTTTCCTTTCTCCATCTGTACCTTATAAAAGTTATCTGCAGTCTGGACAAGTGCTGTCAAGTAAAAATATAATGGGACCTAGATATAATTTTATATTTAATGGATACATGAATAATTAGGTAAATTATATTTTAACAATATATTTTATTTAATCCAGTAAACACCCAAGTGAACATTTCAGAATATAATCAAATAAGAAATGATTAATGATGTATTTAATATAATTTTTCTTATTAGATATTTCAAATTTTGTATTTTACACTTAAAAGCACATATTAATTTCACTGGGAATATTTCAGGTTTGTAAATGTCACGTGCAACTAGTGCTTGCCAAATTGGACAAAAGTTGAGAGCAAGCTTTTAACAGTAAAATGAGAAACAAATCGTCACTATTTTTTTTGAGGAGAAACTACCTTGTTTGGAATGGAAATATCCATGTTAATTTTTTTTATCCTGAAGTTGTATGTTACCTTGATCTTCTTATGATGTGTGTTCCTTCTGTAGCAAACACTCAGGTACTCCTGAGAAAATTGAACAGATAAAGGAGAATGCTATGTATTTGAAAATACAAAAAGAAAACATCTTATTAATAATTTTCACAGTATAAGTGTTAGTGAATAAATCACAGCTGTGTGCGCTATGCAGTTTTAATTCACTTTAGACTTGACATTATTTATGTATCTAGCAGTTAGATGCTAGAAGGTTAGCAAATAAAATGCACAGTAAGTATGGTATAATTTTAGATTATACCATACTAGGTCTCTGTCTCCTTTGATATTTTCTAATACTTGTAACAATTCAGTGTATTTAACAATTATCTCAAATTTGGAAAAATAGTGTGTGTGTGCGTGCATGTGTGTGTGTAAAATTTAAGGCACAGACATAGACATTCATGGATTGTCAGACTGTATGTGCAGTTGGCCTGTCTTCCTTATTAATCAATTAGTTTATATGCTTTATGAGAACTACTGAAGACAAGAGCAATATCATTTTCAAAGTCAAAGTCATTTAATTATTCTTAATAGGTCCAATTAAGTCAAAAATTTCTTACCATCTGCTAAGATATTCATTATACAACCAAATCAAAGTACCCAAGATAGATCTATGGTGTCTCTCAAATTAATTTTGAATAAAAACAGTCATCCCATTATTGCTAACCTGCCACCCGAAGTCAGTGCTATATATTAACTAGCTTAAACTGAAACATTAAACATCAAAGCAAATTTTTATATCAAACATGAGAGAAAAGAAACCAAAAATCAAAGTTATTTGAAATTAATTAAAATCAGCAAGATTGGGGCCAAAGAACTATAGCAGAGTGATAGGGCACCAGGACACGGAATTTTCACAAGAAGAGTTAAAATTATGAGGGGGAGGAACTATAATAAATACAAGCTCACATGTGCACTTCTCTTTTCTTTTAGCTTCTGTATTTTATTTCATGTAAGAAAGATAAAAGCAGACATCTAGGAGCTGGCCTAGCACTCAGAGCTAAGCCTGAGGTCCTTCTCGTAAATGTTAACAATTTCATAGAACCTCAACATCAATTAAAGACGCACTGTGGCTGTGAGGAAGTAAGGCAAAGAGTTTGCCTGGGCCCTGAAAGAAGCAATAAATATACAGTGCAAATTACAAAAACACCAAAGATACCACTATTCTGGCTGGTATGAGTGACTGCTGCTCCTTTACCAATTACAGTTTCAGTCTTTTGCTAGTCTCTGTCCTACTTGAGATTTATTAAGATAGCAAATGATAGAATTACTCCTGCTTTCCAACAGCTTTCAAATTAAAACAAAGCCGAGTTTTCCTGAACCCTCCCCCAGATCATCTAACAGATCCAAATCAAATAGGATTCCCTTCCATGTCTTCTAATTGACACCCCACAGTTTCGCACAGCGTGATTTGTGTTGCTGCGATTAGCAATACAGTGGCCTCTTGAACAACACAGGTTTGAACTGTGTGGGTCCACTTATATGTGAATCTTTTTCAATAAACTCTGCAAAGGACTGTAAATGTATTTTCTCTTCCTTATGATTTTTTTCTTTAAGATTTATTTATTTATTTTAGAAAGAGAGAGAATGTGAGTAGGGGGGAGGGGCAAAGGGAGAGGGAGAGAGAAACTCAAGCAGACCACAATGAGCTTGGAGCCTAAGGTGGGGCTTCATCTCATGACCCTAAGATCACGACCTGACCGAAACCAGGACTCAGCCACTTAACTAACTGAGCCACCCAGCGCCCCTTCTCTTCCTTATGGTTTTCTTAATTACATTTTCTTTCTCTAGCTTACTCTATTGTAAGAATACAGTATATAAAGCATATACCATACAAAATTTGTGTTGATTCACTGTTTATGTTATCAGTGAGACTTAGTCAACAATAGGTTATTTGTAGTTAAGTTTTTGAAAAGTCAAAAGTTACACGTGGATTTTCAACTGCTCAGGGGATTGGTGCCTCTCACCCTTGCATTGTTCAAGGGTCAACTGCACATCCATCTCATTCAACTACAGGAGGGGTGGGTCATGGTGATCTTTTAGTGGAGTCCGTTGACAATTGTAAAAGTGACAATACCACAGTTTACTTGCTTATTCTTCTTTTGATAAGTGTTTCATATTAATTCTGATTTTGATAGTTAACATCCAGGTTATAATAAACATTATTGAACCTATCTCTGAACATATGTGAGTTACCTTAAAAAATATACTTAGAAATAATATTGGTGGTTGTACATGGAAAATCCTAAACACTATATGGTATTGCCAGATTTAGGTCCACAGTATCAGCTATAGTTTAAATTTACAATATCATTGTTAGGAAATTCCTGATTCTATATATTCTCATCAATATCAGGTATGTTCACTATTTAATTTATTTTTCCCAGTAATCTCTTTTCATCTTTTTTTCCTCTAATATCCTCTTCAGGTCCTAATAGTAACAAAGGTGAAGGAGAAGAAGAAAATCATAGAACAATCATCATAATCATTGTCACATATCAAGTACCTAGAATGTGTCAGATCTATTCTGAAGACTTTCCTTTTGTTGCTGTATTTAATCCTAACAATAAATATGTAACATGGTATTATTTCCATTTTCCAGATGAAGAAAACTAAGGTTCAAGGAGATTATATAATTTGTCATGATCACATAGGAAGTTATTACTGAAACTAGCATTTGAACCCAGAAGTGGCTCATTCCAAAGCCTCTTAACCACCATGACATTCTACCACTCATTGAATCTCAGTGAAGTACTGTTAGCTTTCATGTAATATTCCCTGCTTCCTACCAAATGCTAATTGTGGAGAAATGAGCAGACACTTAAGTTGTGTGATTTCCCTTTAGTTGATTGAGTTAGTTCTTATGGTGTGTGAAAAGAAGCAAAAATAACCTTAGATAATGGATATGAAAATGTGGAAAATGAAGATTCTGGGCTTCACTCCTGGAGATTTAGATTCTTGAAGTCCCGGGATAGGGGGGAGAAGTTAGATACACAGAAATCTGGACAGTTATTTCCTCTTCAGTGCTCTTAGTACAGATACGGATAATCCTTAGACTACATATTGAACACATTGAGAAGAACTGGATGAGCCTACTCCTGTTACATAGTCATGGTTCTGAATTCATTCTTTGTAGGGCCTCAGTTTCATTCATTTTCCCTTAAAAGACTGTCTGTATGTATGTGTGCAAGGTGAAGGGATTGAAGAAAAGGAAAACCATGGAAGGATAGGTTATCAGGAGAAAGGAATATCTTACTGGAGTAGACTGAGTAATCAGCCATGTATTTTTCCTGTAACCAAAGGGTTGAATTTACCATGCAGCCTAGGTGACCATAACTTCTTGCTTCAAAGAGTCTCAAAGGCACCACCAACACTGGTCATTTCTGGCCCACAGATTGCAGTTCCACTTTAGCCAGTCCTTTCGAAATACTGCTTTCCATCAGTGGGGAGATGAAATAATGGAATCACACAAAGCCATTACCACTCTAGCCAAAAAGCAGCACAAATGCCTTTCAAAATGGGCATCGGGAGTACTGCCATACAATGGGACACACAGGAAATCTTCAGGCTTGTCTTCTGCAGATACCGTAGAAAAACTGCCTGGTCTTCCTTCTTCCAGTCTTCCTAGAGAACCAAAGTGATCTTTTTTCAAATGTGTAACACATAAAACGCCTCTGTGTTAGAGTCCGCATCAAGAACATAAGCTCCAGGAAGACAAAGATTTTGTTTCTTTTGTTTTTTTGTGTTTTTTAAAAAATATATTGATATATCCTTGGTACTTAGAATGATACTCAGTGCATAGTAGATGTTCGATAAATCTTGGCAGATGCTGACTAACTGATAGAATAAATGTATGAATAAAAACACCACCACCACCAACAACAAAGTTTTCTTTATAATCATTATTCTTTTATAAAAGTAATCTGTTTTCAATGGAGTTTATTAAAACTTACAGACTTGTAGTTTCTGTTCAGGCATGTAAGGAGCTTGGAAGTTGTCACTCTGTCTTAAATATAAATAAACAGAACAAGCTAAAATTCAAATGCAGTATTTAGATGATCTATCAGGGAATTGTGGTCATAAGAATGACTACTATTCCCAAATTTGGAGAGACAGGTAGATATAGAGAATTACCAAGAGTAAACCTAATGTAAACGGTGGACTTTGGGTGATAATGATGTGTGAATGTTGGTGCATGGATTGTAACCACTTTGATGCAGGATAGTGATGGAGGGGAGACTATGTACGTGTGTGTGAGGAGTGGGTATATGGGAAATCTCTGCATGTTATTCTAAGTTTTGCTGTGAAGCTTAACCTCTCTACAAAATAAAGTATGTATATTAAAAAAAAAAGAGCCCTAGCCAAAAAACAAACAAACAAAAAACACCTCTGCACTGCCATAACTTTATTAAATTTGCTTTTCCTTCTAAAATGTTTAAAGATACACCTTTGGACTTTATTCAGTTTTTCAATGTATTTCAATGTATGACATTAAGCTAAATTTCTATTACTTTTTTTTCATACATAAGCATTTGTTTTTTTTCACACATAAGCATTTGTTTTTTTTGCTTTGTTTTTTTCATATGTAAGCATTTGTAATATCAATACATATTGCTATTGCCAATATTTTCCTTTTGATGCATGCTCAAATGTATATACATTAAAAATCGAAAAAAAATCAGTGTTTAAATGAACCCAAATCAACTATTTCAAAAGGAAAAAAAGCAATTAAGTAGGTTATGGAATAAGGCATCTTATCATCATTAAATGATGAGCAGTTGCTCTTTCTTAGTGATAATGTTTCATTATACAGTCAATGGTATCTTGGATTTTATCAATCTTAAATATGGACAATATGTAAATATAAACATAATACTTACCATATAGTAATTTTTAAAAAGGTACTCCAAAAGTTTTATAATAATTACTTATTAAACCCAAAGAAGTGAAAATATACCCATACAGTTACAGATGCCCAAGTGTGAAGAGAAGCATCTTCAAAAAAACGTGAGGAAACTTCTTGGATGACTAGATTGTGTTGATGATTACAGGGGTATTCCTCTACCAAAATGCATTAGACTAAATGAGTGAACTTTACTGTATACCTCTATTATTCCTCAGTAAGATTAATTTAAGTATTCTATATCTTAGAAATGAGTTTCTTGTCTCTTTGGTCCATCATTTTTGTGTTTGGAGTTGTTCATTTCCCTTCATATATCTGTTAATTGTTATGCACATTTCTGAGCAATATAGTAATTGTATTCATTTTGATGATTTTTCAAAGTTTGTGTTATTTACTGTTACATATAGCAGACTCTCTGTTGGCCTTTTAAATCTTTGTCATAAAATACATTTTATCTGATGCAAATACTGAGACACATGATTTTATTTATGTTTTAGCATTTAGATAAAATAAATTTTCCTATCTCTTTATCCTTAATCTTTCAGTGTTACCTTATAGAGGTGTGATTGAATGTACCCAGTAGTTGGATATTTTTATTTTCTGCTCACCTCACTGTGCATTTATTATGATTACAATGTATGTGGAATATTTCCTATTCACTCATGATTTTGTTTTCACTTTATCATTTTTTTCTTTTTTCTTCTTTTTCCTTGTTTTGGTTTGAGAAGTTTTTCAAAAGCGATAGATTGTATTCTTATTTGATTACTTTTAAAATTTTAATAATCAGAATTTTTTAAAAAATGGTTATTAACTGTCTACATCCATTTCCAATTATATAAGGATTTTAACAAATTTAATTATTCAATTCACTTATCAATACCTTGATATTGTCATTTAGTATTTATATTTTACCTTTTAAAATATGATTTTTTTATTTTTATATTTACAAGATTATTAACATTTCAAATTTTTTAAAATTGTCTTATTTTCATTTCCTTTTTTCCCTATACCTTCTCTTCAATTTTATTAATCTTTTTGGTGAATTATATTTTTAGTATTGTTTTTCATAAGAGTATAGAGGTGACAAATTTTCTCAGTTCTTGTATGCCTAAATTTTTTTTTTTTTTACTAAATCTTGGTGAATAGTTCATCTATATAAAAAATACAGACTGTCAGTGAATTTCTCTTACACTTTGAAAACATGACTTCCTTGATTTCTATCATCTTTGTTACTGAGAAGTCTCATCCCACTCAATTATTTGTTTAAAAGGCATAATATAGACTATTTTGATACTTCAAAATTTTTATCTACATCTTTGATATTTCATAGGTTTTTTTTTAATTTTCCATTTTTATTTTTTTTAAGATTTTTATTTGTTTATCTATTTGTCAGATGATGGAGAAAGAGAGAGCACAAGCAAGGGGAGCGGCAGACAGAGGGAGAAGCAGGTTCCCCCCTGAGCAGGGATCCCAATACGGGACTTGACCTGGGACCAGGACTCTGGGACCATGACCTGAGCCCAGGGCAGACACTTAACCAGCTGAGTCACTCAGGCATCCCAGATATTTCATAGTTTTATCACAATTTGTATTGATGTAGATTTATGTTAACTGCTTGATATTTGGGGTATACCTTTGATTTGAGACATACGTCTTCCTTCAGTTGTGGGTAATTCTAAAACACTGACTCTTGCTATGTTGCTTTTTTGTCAATTCCTATGTCTTCTTTTTTTATTTAAGTCTTATTAGATATTTTTAGAGCCTCTTCATTTATCTTTCTTGCTTTTGTTTGTTTGTTTTTTCTTGGCAGGTCTTTTAGTTAGAAGTATTGTTCCCCGCTACATATTGGAATTAAGAAACTCCTTTGATGTTCAGTATAGAATCTATATTGCTTGCTTCAATTAAATGAGCACTTGTTTAATACCAAGATTTATAACAGATTTATTTTGAGATTTACAGTTCTTGCTTAAACTGACTCTTAAAAACATATTTGGGTTTTTCTTTTTGTAAATGAAAATTCTTTTTGACCATTTAAGTGTATTTTTAAAGAAGATTTTGTTAGACATGACTAGAAATTATGTTTTGTTCCAGTAATCTCATATTTAGATTATTGATTGTTTCGGCTGCCTATTTCTTTCTGTGTTTTAGAATAATGGTGTTTGGTTTGTGGGTTCATTTTGAATTATGTGTGTGTGTGCGTGTATATCTGTGTGGTGATAGTGTTTTCTCTGTCTCCATTCCTCTGTGTGTAATGATTTTGCAATTTCCTTTACTTGGTTTTTCAATCCCACTCCAGCATGAGAGGTATATGTTCTTTTCTCACTGAGAGTTATAAAACAATATGGAATATTTGTTCAGTTCTTTATTTACAATTTTCTGTGTACTTCCACTTCTTTAGAGATTTGTTTTAAAACCAAAGTCCAACCTCAAGTTGAACATCTCTCTGGTGGCATATGTGTGTGTGTGTGTGTGTGTGTGTGTGTGTGTATGTTCTTTTTTTCCATAATACAATTGAGATTTGAGATATATTATAGTCACTGCCTACAAATGATGAAGGTATTTTAATGATTCATCATGTGATCTAATGTAAGTACTCGTCCTTTATGATGTTGACCTCCCTATTTCTTCCTGGAGTGTCTTCTCCCTCCTTTACTAATCACCTCAGATCATTTGGATGTCACTTTTCCACATTTTTATAGTACTTAGTGCATTTATTAAGGTATTTATTTGAGTTCGGTAATAACAAAAACTATGTTTTCAGTGGAAAACTATATATATTTTTCCATTGTCCCCTCCTGAACAAAGTCCAGGAGACTCTGGAACTGGGCTCAGGACTGGAAGAGAGGCAGGACTGTCTTGAGTATGTTTGTGGGGAGCAGAGAGAACCAAACACAGGAAACTGTATTGGGTAAAATTACCTAGAGAAGCAAAAAGATACTAGTCACCATAAATGTAAAATTTGGAACAGGTGGGACAGAGTGGAGCAGCAAGTATAGAAAAGCAAGAAGAAAATATGAATTAGAGGATATGTAATAAGACCAAGGAGGGTGAACAGAATCAAGAGAAAGTTAAAATGTTTCCAAATGTACCAATATATATATAGACACCCCCTCCCCCTTTGGTAGACTTCTTGGGGCTTATGGATGGTCAAAAACCTTCTTGAAGCTGAGGTAGCAAGTCATGGCCTGTGGGAGTGGTATGCTGAAGATGAATTTTACATGCTTGTGAGAAATGATTGTATGCAACTCTTCTCAATCCCATGTTCAGTGGGATTTACAAATTTGAATTGGCTGCCTTGGAAGTTTGGCACCATGGAAATTGGCAAAGTAGACTAATTCAAATATATATATATATATATGAATATTATATAAATATATATTTATATATACTACTGCCACCATTTAAATATGTTGCATAAATATATATATAAATTTGAATACTAATTAATATATATTAATTTGGCTCATATAGTTCACTTGTTTTAATAACTCCATGACAGTAAAATGAGAATAAAAAGAGTTAAATTTTGTAATAAAAATTTAGTTAGCAAAGCATTTGTTACCCCCTTTAGAGAACAGATGTGTTTTCCAGTTTTTCACAGACCTAATCTCTTTCATTTATTTGCATTAACAACCTGGCACCTTCCTACATATTCATTATGACCTTTGTCTTCATCTCTAAGAATTAAAAAAGTCTCTCTAGAGATGTTATTATTCCTGGTTTAGGACAATCTGTATTACATCTGCTAGTTTATTCTAACTGTGATTTAACAAGTATTCACTAAATAGCAACCATAACATTAATAACAAGTTGATAACTAAAATAAATATAATGGAAGAATTTTTCACACTTTATAACTGACCAACTTGATGATGTATCCTCTTGCAATGTGGTAGGTCACTCTGTGTAGAAAGTATTTTAACCATTCCTCATTGCTGTCAGAATAAAACACAAGTTTTATTGTGGATACTGAAAAAGTTAAATTAGTTTTAAATACAATGTGATCAACTATGCTATGATTAAAAAGCCTACATAATTAGTTTGATCCAAAATGGGCCTGTTAAATATGTCACTAGGTTATTTCATGTCACGAATAAATGTGTAAATAAATTCATGTTATTTTATAATGTGAAGGATTGTAATTTAAATTGGAAAAGTCATTTTATTAATCACTGATATATTTAATTGATTGAAGGTTTATATTTTCTGAGCTGTTTGATTTGTTTTTCTACTGAGAGCTCTATTTGATAATGGAGAGTAAAATAAAATACGTTTTCAACACAAAATTTAAGGAATAAGCTAATAACACAGGTAAGTTGTTGATACTCTTTTTCTTAAATATTAGTGAAAATAAGAATATTTAAGGAAAACTTACTCATTTTTCAGAGAAAATTCAAATGAGATTATTATAGTGTTGATAGCTTAATCAACTATTATAGTAACATAAATGTATTTAGAATTGATGCAATGATGCTAGTCTGTTTGAAACAGGCCACACTGAAATACTGGGTCAATCTTATCTGATTAAAGAAGTTTAGGGTAAATTAATATATTTAAGTAGAACAAATAACAGTAAGGTAAAAGAGAAAGAAATAGCTCACATGGGAGAAATAGGCTAAATGCTGGTTTTCCTTCTTGGTCCTTAAAAATAAACTTGAGGGGAAGCGGGATGCTAAGAATGATCCCTATTAAAAAGAAATGTGTATGTGGGAGTGGGGTGGGAATTGCTAACAGATTCTTCAAAATGGGATGGGTTTACTCAGGTAATAACAGTTCCTCAAAACTAGTGATGCTTAGGCCCAGGCTGGCCATACTGTGACATTATAGTTATCAATTTAATTGATTATTTTTACTTTTTATTATAAGCCAGTGATTTCACTCATGTGGAACATAAGGAATAGTGCAGAGGACCACAGGGGAAGGGAGGGAAAACTGAATGGGAAGAAATCAGAGAGGGAGACAAACCATGAGGGACTCTGGATTCCAGGAACCAAACTGAGGGTTACAGAAGGGAGGAAGGTGGGAGGTTGGGATAACTGGATAATGGGTATTGAGTAGGGCACATGTGATGAGCACTGGGTATTATATGCAACAAATGAATTGTTGAACACTACATCAAAAACTAATGATGTACTATATGCTGGCTAATTGAACATAATAATAAAAAAATAATAAATTAAAAAAAATAAGCCAATGAGCAAAATGTATCATTATTTCCTGTGTGTATGGATTGAAAACATTAATGAATTAAAGTGGACAGAATTAAAGTGGACAGAATTAAAGTGGACATCAAAATCAAGCCTGCAAAATCAATCAATCAGCACATAAATATATTTTCTAAGCTACTCTTGGCAAAGTACTAAATATTTCTTAGTATAGTTTATATCCTGTAATTTTTTGTCATAAAGAAGGAACACTACAGTGTTCCTTAAGATAAAAAGTTACTTTAATCACAGTTAATGTGTATTATATTAATTAATATTATATGTAATATGGATCATGTAGTTTATATAAATAATAAAACCTAAAACACCTGTGAACTAATCATAACTTGCCAATTTTGAAAACTTAGGGAAAATCACTGTCATTCTACAACACTTTCGTGTCAACTGATGTCTAATTACTCAGCTTGAATGAATTGTGCATTGCATGTCAAATATTTCCTCTGAGGTTAATTGAGCATCCTTCTCTAGAGAAATTGTCTTTAATATCTGGAGATTAAATGTTATAAACATTGTTCTGAGAAAGATATAAATCTGCTAATTTATTAATACTTGCCTGAACACTGAATTACTTTATCTTTATTATCTTATCCTAATAATGAAATTCCTCAAATAACAGCCTATTTTTTCTAAAATTGTGTTTTTATAACAAGAATATTAATCTTCTAACTTTTCCTTATTTAAATTAATGAAAAAATAGAAGGTTAGAAATTTGCAAACTTTTCATGAATTGTGTTAAAATTTTTTTCTCAGTGACTCTGCATTGCCTGAACCTGGCAATTAGAAAAGGATACCCTGTGAAAAACAAAGTGTTTTATTTATTTTTTTTCCTTTTTTTCATTTAAATTTAATTAGCCAACATATAGTACATTATTTGTTTCAGATGTAGTGTTCAATAGTTCATCAGTTGCATATAACATCCAGTGGATTTTATAATAAACAGGATTATTTTGGATTCCATGCCCTCCTTCCAGTTTTATCTAAGATATTACATGTATAAATATGGGAAATAATCTGAAAGTAACAAATCTGCCATTTCAATCTCACTGTTGTCCTGAGACCAGATATTATGAAAGGAGGGGAACACAGCATCAGGAATGTATCATAGAGACCCATAATTTCTGTTTAACAATCCCTCCATAGCCCACAATGCAAAAAGAAGAATAACTGTAAAGGAGAATAGGATGAATTTGCTTTGAAATGCATTAAAACAGGATAGAAGGTAACATATTAAAATAGTTATGTAAATGGTGAGCCATAAATCACAGTTCTATTTACTCTATGACAGTATACATATCACACATTATTCTTCAAGACATAATATAACAAATACTACAATATAAGCAGCTTTGCACTGAAACATCCATCAACACTAATTCCTCTCTACTGGAATACCTCTGCATTTGTTGATGGTGGAAAATGGAGATATGAAACAAGACCCACGTATTCCAACTACAAGAAACTCACTCTAAGTATAAATGTAAATATGAAGACTCTTGTAGGTTAAAAGGAAAATGATTGAAAGCTATAGGTCATGCTAACACTAATCAGAGGAACAGAAAAAGGGCTTTTGCTGCTGGAAGTGTATCCGGTCCCTGTTACTTCATCTAGACTTGAAACATAAATGACAATGTGCTTTGTTAATGAAGCTGCTGGGAAGTAGATATTCTCTTATAAAGCTTATGGGAGTGTGAACTATTACATCTGTAAGGAGGATGTATTCGTTTCATTATAATTACAATTTTAATATTAAAATTACAGATGGATTTACTCTTTGACTCAACTGAGAAATATCATATGTGTATACTTTTCTCATTAAAGTCATTAATTGCAGCATTGTTTGTAACAGCAAAAATAAAATGAATTAAAATAATCTGAATGTCTTTCTGTAAGAGAATGTTAAAATACATTAAAATGTAACAAATAATATTATTATGTGCTATTCTAATCAGTGAAGAAGCTGTTTACTTACATGAAAATAGACTCCAAGATATATTAAATGGGAAAAAAAGGAGATGAGGAATATGTGTGTGTGTGTGTGTGTGTGTGTGTGTGTGTGTGTGTATTTATACACTTTGTGCATAAAAAGTGGAGAATAAGTATACATTCACAAGGGGAGGAATTTTCTTTAAGCTACTCTGGTATGACAGATGAGAAGTACAGTTAACTGTGGGAATTGCAGGATTGCTGGAGCACAGGGAGAGAAGTGTGAGTTCACTGGATGATGCAATCATGTGTATGTATTATCTATTTTAAAAAGTTAAATGTAGAGAACAAAGAAGGAATATCAAAAATTAAAGCAACAATCTCATTCTGATATAAAGAGCTCCAGTCACACTGGGAAACAAACTATTTCCTTACTTTTGTCTGGTTGTTCAAAATCAATTATTTTGTCTTTTCAATTATTCTCTTGGTATTTTCATTTTTGGAAGAAGTTAATTATTTCATGTAATGTAAGAAAGAAATAAAACAAAAGTTTTATTCATCTTGGCCCATATAATGAAGAAGACAAGAATGCCATATCATAAAATTTCCAGAAAATAATGCAGAAAGGAGTGGTTGAAAACTCTTGGACCGAATTGAAAGGTCAAAAATGCGTAGGCTTATCTTTGAGAACAGCGGGAATGCCAAGATTTTCACACCTAGAGTGTGTGTGGTTTTTTTTTTCCCCCTCATGGTTTTGTTGCTGGGAAAAATGAAATAGTTAATGTGCAAAGACAGCTTTCATCAGATATGTGATGAACTGTGAATGCCTTCTGGGCATGAGTAAAATGAATTTAGCTTTAAACTTTATGGCTTTGAAATAGTTATTTTAATCATACGTAAAGTTGTTTCAAATAGAATGATTTAACATGGAATTATCAATAAGCTTTTCACATAATACAGTTTCAAAAGTTTTGAGTCATTTGTAGGTATATTAAGTCTTATAAGTTCAGATATAATCACTCATGGACAACTTAGTGGCGAGCAGGACAAAGTGATTATATCCTGTCTCATTTTAAAAAAATTAACATAAAAACCTTGAGTGGAAAATTTTTATTCCTAAAACCTAAAAATTCATTTATCAGTGGTCTCTGGACTTTAACAAGAAAAGTAACCATGACTGGTAAGTAAACTAGACATTTTTACACTTGACTTAATTTCATTAATACAGTTTCAATACATGGAAATAGGTATTTTTAACCTCACTTAAGACACATTAAAACTGATTAAATAAAAGAGAAATAACTCATTTTTAAATGTGTCTAACTCAAAGTATATTAACTCAAGTATAAAGTCTGCAACCATACCCTATTGCAGAGATTTCCTCATTACATTCACATCATACGTACTTTGCTGCCACTGTAAGTAGCCAGTGATGCTACCAATTCCAGGCTTGTTCTAGAGTTTGAATCATCAGAAACATCCAATTTGCCCATATGTGAGAATAGATGTAGTTCATTTTCTTGCAAGGGTGTTTTTCTTGTCTTAGATCTAGAATCACATGTAAGAAAGATATTTGGCTTGGAAATCATTTTATCACAAAATAAAAGCTATTCATTCCCAGCTACATTACCCTATTAGCCAACTGTCGGCCTGTCACTGGGTACTTGGTTGTATGCAGGACGTTATGAGCACATATCACCACTTGGTTATATGCATCTGAGAGTATCTTTGTACGAAGCTAGGGGAGAGCTGGATAAGTGAGAGACAAAATTGCATGTGATTTTAGTCATACCATTTGAACAAGTTTATAAGTATTGAGAAAAAATTATAGTTACTTCGATTATGCCTACTGATTTGTGTGTTCAAGGGTACAATTCTTTCTTACTAACTTTTATAACTATCACCAAGATACAGTGAAAAGATCAACTTTAAAGGCTACTTCAGTCTGAGAGGGACATTTAACGTTTTGTTAAAAACAAAACCCTGTGGCATCAGTAATTTTGTGTGACCTGTAAGACATCCGGTACCAGCACAGATCAGGCATTGTTGTTTTTCATCCAAAGGAGAACAAATGTTTGACATCCCACCCGCTGCTATAATAGAGCAGAATTTTAATTAGGTAAAATATTGTGGCAACTTGTTCAAGAAACACAATTCATATTAAAGACATTTATAGATGTGAGATAACCTAAATAGAATGAGAAGTCATTCCTTATTAATAAGTAACTAATGGTTAAAATTTCTTCAAAGCAAATGGGAGAAAAGAAATCCTTCAGAGCATATCATTAATAAAAATTAAGTGGTTAAAAGCCAAGTTTGAAATATGCTTATGCAGACACATAAGTATTTTCTGATAATATTAACAGAAAGATATTACCAACCGTTCCAAGGCAGAAGGGCACATGGAAGAACAAGACAGTACATGCAGAAAATGATCAGAAGGACAAAACTCTTGAATTAAAGAAAAAAGAAAGGAGATAGACATGGCACAAGAGCAAAGATAATTTTCTGCCATAATTAATACAAAGATTTTCATTGTAATAAAATTATATTTTGGTGTGCGTAATTATACTACTTGGAAAATTTATAATTCTCATTTTAAATTATTACTATAATTACTGTCAAGTTACCTTCTTTGTAGTTGCTATAAAGTACTGACTTAGATCATTCTTTCAGGTTGGGGTTGCTTTTTCTTGGCCAACTAATGTCAGCATTTCTGGACATAAAGGGCCTCAATCTGGTAAGAAACATACTATACAAAGTATTGCTTCTGTCTAGAAGCATGCTTTATTTCATGTCCACTCTATCTTAGATCTTACTAGATCTGCATAAATCTATTTGCCTTTATAATTTTCCATCTCGCTTTTACAGTATAATATTTCATGTTATAGCCTGTGAAATTTTAGCAGTGACAAAGTATTCTGTCTTTTTCCTATCCTTTTCTCCCCTAAGCTTATATTCTTCTCTTGTGTTCTGAAAAAATATCAATAAATACCTTGTGCATTCCTACCAGTATTTGGTGATTGGGGGATTCTTTTTCCTATTACTATATAATGCTAATGAATAATCTTGTCCCTATTTATTAAGGAGTATTAGGACAAAGTTGGTGGCTAGTTACCTTTAACATCACCAAAGGGTAAAGCAGGATGAAAGTTATTAACTTTTATCAGGCAGTATTTTCACATGATAAATATTGAAGATAAAAGACATTGAATGGCCTAGATTCCAGAGGCACAGTGACACTTTTTATCATAGAGATGTAATAATAAATAGATCAGCACATGTTTTTGAAAAAAAATAATTGAAATGATATATGATGACGAGATTTGGGATTCTCACTACATATTGGATAGATGTAAAAGTCAATGGCCACCTAATTATGCACATGGTACTTATGAGAACATAATGTCAATTTTAAAAATGGGTAGCAGAATATGTATATTTGCCCTTTTTTCTCTTATGGAAGAAAATACTTTGAAAAATAATTCATTGCTCCTTTAAAAATTAATCTTGGAAAAAAGATTTCTGGACATACAAGTTATTCAGCTTTGTTTCCGTATGCTGCATAAATACATCAGTCCAAAATTATTTTTTTTCAGAACTATGGTCTTCATCAGTTCCTTGAATCCATAACTTTAGTGGAGAGTTGATTAATGGTGATCAAATCTTAGAAAAAAACAAATGTAGTCATTTTGCCTGTAATGTGTTATAGTCATTATAGCTTATGTTATCTTCAAATACTCTTTATTCACAAGTTTCGTTTTAAATTGTGATTATGGTCAGAAAAGTGACAATGTAAGAACATGACATCTATAATCTATATTATTCTCCAATACTGACATCCCTAGTTATTTTTTTCTCAGTTTACAAGTCAAACATTATTTTCTTTCTGCGAAGATTGCAGTTTCAACTGTTGTATAAATATCACATTGTCTGTAGTTTTTTTTTTTTTCATTTTATCTCTTTAGTATTTGAGTGGGTGACTCATTTATTTTTACAGTATTAGAAAAAAACAAAATCATGAAAGAGGCATGAATAAGAAAATAATAACTAATGGTGTGTTGTCCATGTTTAGAATAGGTTACCCTTCTGTTATGGATGATACAAAAAAACATTTAAACAGGAAAAAAGATAGTAAGAATGATGTCATATAATCACATTGACTTAAGCACTTATAATTGGTGTGCATATTTAACATATCATATACTTGTAAAATAGAGGGATGGATTATACAAAAATGCAGTTATTATTATGTTAGAAGCAGTTAAAGTGAATGGTTTAATATTTACTTAACAATTCAACCAGGATTTTACCAGTACAATGACAAATTTTCTCATCCCTGAGCAAGTCTATTTTTGTGTTAAGTTTTCTTCTTTTTCTGTCTAAAGATAGTGTTATCTTCCAGGCAGCAAGGAGATAATTTTATGATCATTAATAAAATTACTTATGCCAATGGCTATCTTCTTGCCAAATATATGGTTTAATATTAAAAGAGTGAAACATAATTTGTCCACCTGTAACAGCCCAAGCAAAAGTGCCATTAATGTATCAGGTGATTGCTCCTCATTATTATGGAGAATGATAAGGAATGTTTGAGGCCTGGAGTCTGAAGGAAGACTATGAACTTTCAAATATGGCTGCACCATGTTTACGCTGTGCTCTTAGCAAACAGCTTTACTTTAATGAGTCTCTTTCCTTAACTGTAAAATGGGGAGATTATCATTATGAAATTCCATAGGATGGTTGTGAAGATTTAGTGAGAAAATAAACACTTATATATGGTGTCCTATAGGTGTTGGCTACTTTGAAGTATGTATGTGATCTAAAGGAGCTCATTAGGCAGCACTAAGGAAGGTAGTGATCATTTGCAGTATGTAAGGGTGTCCAATCAACACCTTAAGCTTATAATAGCTATATGCCAATTATATCTCAATAAAACTGGGGAAAAACAGACAAGGAATAAGTGTTATCTAATATAAAAATGCAGTGTGTGATCTTTTAGTTTTAATGATGTCTTTAGCTTATATTAGTAGTTTCAGTATTAATTATATAACCCTCAAGTCCCCTCCAGCTGTATTTTATTGTGTTGAAGGAAGTATTAATCACTTTGATTATAGATGATTTTATTTTAAAGAAGGGAGCAGGGCACCTGGATGGCTTAGCTGGTTAAGTGTCCGACTCTTGATTTCAGCTCAAGTCATGATATCAGGGTCATGAGGTTGAGTTCCACATTGGGCTCCGAGCTCAGTGGCAGTCTGCTTAAGATTCTCACTCCTTCTCCCTCTGCCTGTCCCTCCCCCCAAATGAATGAATGAATGAATGAATGAAATCTTTTAAAAAATAAAAATAAAGAGGGGAGCCAAAGTGATAAAGCAGAAAAAAAATGAGATTAAGCAGCTCACATTTAAGTATAAAGCCAAGATAATTTCTTCATCATACGATATATAATTTGCAGTCTTTGATGTAAGGTGGGGATATGTTTTTCAAACTTTTTTTTTTTTTCCCTCTCATTGTTGGATAACAAGAGAGGAGGGTTTGTTTGTTTTTTCTGTTTCATTATTTCTTGTTTAGTTTTCATAAGGGTTTTCTAACTAAATAAATATTACCTCAAAGTATATTCCATGGAATATAAATATAAGAGAAATGTCCTGAAAAATGGATTCCATGATCAAACACCACATTACTTGATGAAGGTTTGATTAGTTATGATCGAAAAACACTTGTTTAATGTTTTACTAATCATATCCCTATCTTGTAAATTATAAATCTACTTGTACAACACTTTTAAAAGGTGCATGGACCAATGTTCTATGGAACACTCTTTAAGAAAGGTTCCTATATAATCTTAAACTGAAAACTTCTGATCCCACCCTAATAAACAAAGAACTAAGTAGAAACTCATTTAGTTCAGTTGCCACATATTTTGAGGCAGACATTTGTTGATTTGCAATGAGTAAATTTCATTATTTTTTCATTTTGCAACATTAGTTCAAATAATCTCTTTGCTTTTCATATTATCTGGCTCCTAAATAACTCAGTTGAATTTGTATTTTGGTATAATAGCTAGTCAAAGCATCAGCTAAGACTCCTTCTAATTAGTCAAGGGAGGTGTGGAATCTAGAAATTAATTAAAGAAAAATGATCAAGTAAAAGTAAAGACTCATACTGAAAATAAAATTTGGTAAATATTTACTCTCGTACTGATTTCTATAGAAAATGTTCCTTACTCTAAAAGTGTACCAACTCTAAAAGTGAAATTACCTAGAAATGTTTGGGCATTGTTTACCAGGCCAGCTTTGATTTCTAGAAAACTGAAGATGATGAGGCACTGAGGAAAATTTTAAACAAATTTGAACACAAGCCTTTATGAAGTGAATATTTCTAAAGGTCAAGAGTTTTAATTTACTATGCTAATAAAACTTATTCTTTGCCTTGATGACTAAAGATTATCATTAGAAACATAAACCATTGTAATAATGCTATAGTAAATGATACCATTTTACCCCACTGAAGTATTTTGGCTGTTCTCTCTTTACTGCGATTTCCAAACTACTTTATGTCTATTGTCTTGATTTTTAAAGTTCTACCCTTTTGTGTTATACTTTCCCTACTACTTATTTAGTCAGTGACTCTCAGGCCTACACTGACTGTTCTATACCTAGACTTGTCCCTGTATTGCCTAGGCTTGAAGTCTTCAAACATTTGCCGAGAATCTATTATCATTTCGATGCCAGCTTGATTCTCCAAGATAATTAATTAAGATTAATATCAGATTTTGTATTTTATCTTCTCACAGATGGAAGCAATATTACTGTGTTTTTATGTAGTGTTCTTTTAGGAAGCAAAGGAACTTAATTCCACGTCATGTGCTAGTGAGTCCTGAGATCTTTATAGGAAACATGGTCCAGTTGAGGCACAACCTCCTACCTCAAGAAGAATAAGATGAAGCACTGCTTAGCTTCCACCTACGAAGCTCTGGCTCTATCCCTATGTTCTCACACTACTGGGAGATCATGTTTGCAAGGATAATCCCATTTAGTGTCACATCTAGGTTCTCCTTTCAACTCTAGGTTCTTCCTTGCAACTCCAACCTCTCAAATCAGTCGTAAGTAGGTGCCTGTATGTCCTCAGATTCCTGTGAACATTGTCTTTATTTCCTTTCCATCTTCAGAGATGGTTTCTCTCCAATGACATGACCATTTTTATCATTTTTTTCTCGTAGCTATGTCAAATTGATATTTTTTTGAACTATAAACCCTCTCTATCTGTTTACATACGCACGTGCACGCACACCCACACACAAAATATATGCAGGATACAGACAAAATGGGGTGGGTGTTATTCTTAACTCCCCATTTTCACTTCCAAACCATTCTTCCTCATTCCTTTCTCAAAGCCACTGGTTATTTTCTTAGGTATTTCCATTTACTTTACAAATGGCTGCCTCACCTATTTTCCCTTCTATCAAACTTATTCATTGGAAAATATCCACAAAGACTAATTTCTGACTTTGCACCATCTCTGTCATATATATGTTTCAAATTTAGTGTTTCTGCAAAGGAGGGAGGAATGGGGGTTTGTTTACAATATTGTGTTATTGTCAGTGTCTGGCATACTCACTAACTGTTTATCAAATCCGTTAGTGAGTATTGTATCTTTTCTTCTCTTACCATCTAAGAATTATCCAGACTACTGTCAAAGATCAATTCTCTTGATCTCTGGATCCCACACCTACTGTAGCCTAATGAATAACATTTACTAGTATAATTATTTTGTTTCTTTACTGTTACTGCTTTTGCTTCTGCTGGATCATTTTAGTATGTAGCTATCACTTGTTTTGCTTTAAACAAATTAATTTCTAGTGCCTTTTTTACTATCTGTTATGTTTCCCTATTCTTTAGTACTAATCCCCTCCTCTAGTGAGTAATTTATGCATGGCATCTCCTTTATTTCCTCTTCAATTTATCCCATTTTGGTCACTTATTCTCATGAACCCCAAAAATAATTCTCTGATTCACCAAAACTTCAGTCTTGGCAAATGCCATATTCATTTATCTTCCGTAACATTGCCTGAACTTTCAATTCCATTTAGCTTGGTAGATCATTCAATCATTCTTCTCTAACTGAAACCTTTTCTTTCTTTCTTTCTTTTTTTTTTTTTTTTTGTCCTGTCTTTTCTTAGTCTCTTTCTTCTGCTATACCTAGAAAGTGGAAAACTACACAGGGTTCAGTGTTAGATGTTCTAGCCAATCTTACCTTAGGCAATCAGAAAAATCTCATAAATCTGCTGCCATATGTATCCTAATGAGTCTCAAGTCTAAACCTTCATCTGCTCTAGCCCTGGGCTCCAAACACATTAAACTGTCTGTTTAGCATCTTCATTTGGAAGCTTAACTGGCATCTCAAATATAATTCAGGCAAAATTTACCTCTCAGCTTCTGCTATAATCTGCTCCTCCTCTAGTAACATAAATGATAAAACCATCCATTTAGTTCACTGAAATTTTCAGTAACAAAATATAGAAGATACTATTCATTTATGTCTTTTCCCCATATGTTAAGCCTAACTATAAGCAATTTCTTTTGGTTCCGCCTCAACAACATTTTTCCAATTTTAATTACATTTTACTGTCTTCATTTTACAACTTATTTTAAGCCACCATCATATCTTGAATGGAATATACACTAATCAAGCTGCACATTTTATTTTTGGTACAGCAATTACTGGGGTATTTCATTTATATAATAAATGAGATCATAGGAATGTCTTGCTTATTATTCTTTGATGGTTTCCATTTCAAGCAAAAGCAAATCCAAACTTCTTGTGGCCTGTAAGATGCTTTACAAGCTAACTTGTTCCCCACTCACTAGCCTTTTCTCCAGTCACTTTTCCCCTATCTCACAAGGACCTGATGCAGTATCCTGACTTTTGGTTTATTTGCTTTTTTATTTGTTTCGTTTTGTTATAGCTTTGAGCATGCTTTCTCAGGGCTCTTTATTTCTTTCTTTTCCTCCTCCTCCTCCTTCTCCTCCTCCTTCTTCTTCTTCCTCTTCATTTTTAAAAATTTTTTTAATTTTTAAATTTTTTATTTTTTTTTTGGTTTCAGGAGTAGAATTTAGTGATTTGTCTCTTACATACAACACCCAGTGCTCATCACAAAGTGTCCTCCTTAATGTCCATCACCCATTTAACCCGTTCCCTACCCACTTCCCCTCCAGCAACACTGTTTGCTCTCTGAAGTTAAGAATCTCTTGTTGTTTGCTTCCCTCTCTATTTTTACCTTATTTTACTCTTCCTTCCCTTCCCAATGTTCATCTGTTTTGTTTCTTAATTCCACATATGAGTGAAATCATATGGTATTTGTCTTTCTCTGACTCCCTTATTTCACTTAGCATAATATACTCTAGTTCCATCAATGTTGTTGCAAATGGCAAGATTTCATAATTTTTTATGTCTAAGGAGTAATCCATTTTATTGATACATAATATATATAATATATTATACATATAATATATATATAATATACATACAATATATATAATATATTATACATATAATATATTATATATATAATATACATATCACATCTACAGCCATACCACCTGAATGCACCTGATCTTGTCAGTCTATATATACCACTTCTTCTTTGTCCATTCATCAGTCAATGGACATTTGGGGATTTTTTTTTTTTCAAGATTTACTTATTTATTTGAGAGAGATACAGTGTGTGCACATGCAAGTCAGGGGGAGGGGCAGAAGAAGAGAGGGAAGGAGAGAAGCCGATTACCCTCTGAGTACAGAGCCCCACATGGGGCTCAACTTATGACCCATGAGATCACGACCTGAGCCAAAAACAAGAGGCAGACTACTTAACCAACTGAACAACCTAAGTGCTCCCCTCCTTTTTAAAAAGATTTATTTATTTATTTGAGAGAGAGAGAGAAGTCGGTCGATGGACATTTGGGCTCTTTCCATAATTTGGCTACTGTGGATAATACTCCTGTAAACTTTGAGGTGCATGTGCCCCTTTGAATCAGTATTTTTGTACCCTTTGGATAAATACCTAATAGTGCAATTTCTGGGTCATAGCGTAGTTCTATTTTAACTTCTTGAGGAACCTCTATACTGTTTTCCACAGTGGCTGCACCAGTTTACATTCCATCAACAGTGCAAGAGGGTTTGCCTTTCTCCACATCCTTGCTAACATCTGTCGTTTCCTGAGTTGTTCATTTTAGCCATTCTGACAGGTGTGAAGTGGTATCTTATTGTGGTTTTGATTTGTATTTCCCCAATGATGAGTGATACTGAGCATTTTTTCATGTGTCTGTTAACCTTTTGTATGTCTTCTCTGGAGAAATGTCTGTTCATGTCTTCTGCCCATTTCTTAACTGGATTGTTTATTTCTTCTGATCCTTGTATAGCTCTTCTTAGTATTCACATGATAGTTCACCTATCATGTCTTCAGAGAGTCCATTCCTCCCACCCAACATATTCTCTATCTTATTATCTTAGTATTTTTAAAACTTACATCATAGTGCATCACCATCTTCATCATAATCTTTGAGTCTTTATCATGTTTATGTATTTCCATGTTTTCTCTCTCTCCCTTTCATTAACATATAGGCAGTTTCTCTGAGTAAGACATTTTTTGATATTATAAACTACCAAATCTTAAGGGCCTAAAAGAAATCAGCCACAATTTAGTGTTCAGTAATATATATTTAATGCATTCTGACATGCATTATGCTGAACAAGAAAATGGCAGTACCAACCATTAAGGAGTTTATAATCAAGCAAAAGAAAAAGACAAATATGCAATTCAATTAAGGGTTTTAAATTTATGCTAAAAGAAGTATTAGTTCTAATAGTAGAGCATATAGGGATACAATGTAAATCATATGTTCAGGAATGAGGGCAAAGTGTCTTACAAAATTGGTTCATATTGAGAGCATAGCATATGTTCAAAAAATCCACAAGGCAAAAAGTTGGAAAATTTCTCCAAGACAGTAAAGTTTCATCTGGGTACAGCATGGCATGATGTGGTAGAAGCTGAAGCTATTTAAGTAAGGGTGTGTCCAACTGAGTTTAAAATTAATTATAAGTAGAAATAACTTCAAGCATGAGTGCATAATAATGACATTTATATTGTAGACTAATTATTCTGATTGACAATTGAAAATTTATTTTGAGTGAAGCAGGTTATGAAACAAAGAGACAATTAAGGTTCTGGTAATGGTCACATGAGAATGACTCTCATTGACATGAACTCCACTTTTGTTTTTCTTTAAGATAAAAATCATTATATGTATAGTTCTACTCGTTTTTCCTTAGATTATGAGATTTCAGAATTTTTAAGGTAATTAAATATACATTTGTCCCATTATTTTAAATGGCCACATAATATATCATAAAATGAAGAGCTGTATTTTTTACTATTATTATTGTGGTAAGTACACTAAACAGGAGATCTACCCTTTTAACAAAACAAACTGATGCTTGCAATTATAAGAAAGAACAAAAAGGTAAGAACAATTAAGATTAACACAATTAAGGGATGCACAAAATTTAAAGGTCCCTCTAAGTATTTCTGAAGAAAAGTCGTGGAAAAATGATATTGGTGTTTTAATCTTGTAATTCAGTATTTCTAGGATTGTGTGTGTGCATGTGTGAAATTATCTAACTTGTTTATTAAAAGATCCATCATAATCAATTATTCCTAAGCATATATTATTTGTGTATACATATTGAGAATATTTATACTTAAATTCCTTGGGCATTTATTTAACAAAATTTTGAAATATTTCTGCAAAAGCACATTCCAAAATAGCATATCACAGCACTTCTAAAAAGTAGAACTAGAGAATATTTCTAACACTTTCATGTAAATTCTTTAGATGACAAATTATGGGTCTAGATCTCATCAATGAATACCTTACCTTTAAACTAGGCATTCAGTATGCAAATCTATTACTAAAGAAAGAAAAGGTTAGGCACTTGCCTTTATTTAAAACGAAAAGGTCTCTTAAGAAAAAAAGAACAAAGGGAATGGCCATAGCAAAATTGAGTACATATTATTTTTAAGGTCAATTTTGTAGTTATGCTCAAGTAGTAATTTGAGTTGTGGTTTAATCACTTATTGTTGAGTAACCAATGAGACTACCCAAGAAGTCTCATGAATATATCACGCATGTTTTAGCTCTAAAATCAAATTTTATTTTTTAAAGATTTTATTTATTTATTTGAGAGAGAGAGAGAGAAGGAGAATGAGCGGGGAGAGGGACAAAGGGAGAGGGAGAAGCACGCTCCCCACTCAGCAGGGAGCCAGATGTGGGGCTTGATCCCAGGATCCCAGGATCATGACCTGAGCCGAAGGCAGATGCTTAACTGACTGAGCTCTAAAATCAAATTTTAAAGCCATCAATACAAGTGTTTTATTAACAGAACAGTTGTTAATTATTCTTTTTAGGTTACTCATATATTTCTAATTTCTACTCTCAAATTATTTTTTTTACTCTCAATTGTTTAAAAAATTCTTCGCTCTTGAATGTGATGTGAATTTTTAGTTTTAGCTTCACTTATCAATCTGAATTTTTCTTATAATAATTTTTTGAAATTTAAATTTATGAATACACAAGCTCAAGTTTGCCCTTAATTGATCTTACCTGGCTTATTCTGAACTAAATATCCAAGGTTCTAAGTAAAATGTTGAAATACTTTTATTATTTTTTCTTCTTTCCTTTGAGAAATCTTGTAGGAATTAGTAAAATTAAGCTCCTTATCATTTTTTTCAACATGATTATTTTGAAGCAGTACACTCCTCTAATTAAACTGAATGCCCAATTACAAAGTACAGCATCATTGATAAACAAGCATTTGCTAAATGTTTTCTGAGAATATACTAAGTATGAACTTCCATTAATGTGGTACTTAGCTTAATAGTTTTCAGAATTCTAATTCTGGATCTTTAGAGTGTTCAAAGAAAAAAATATAATGCTATGTCTTCTGAGATTCACTGAGTTTATTCCTTTTCTAATTACAGCAAAAATTACTATATCAAAATCCATCACCAATTATGAGACAATGTAGGTCTGAAAATTTTCTCAGTATAAAATAAGATAGGTGTGAAGAACAAATCAGTCTTGGATTGACTGAGTCTGACTTAGTGTTGAGTAACACAACTATTGTCTGTCTTTTCTTTGATGAATTTACTCTCCATGAATATTTCTTTCTTTTTATTATTATGATATGTTAGTCACCATACAGCACATCATTAGTTTTTCTATGAATATTTCTTTCTCAAGATGGCTTTGGCTATTTGGGGTCACTGTGGTTTCATACAAATTTTAAGATTATTTGTTCTAGTTCTATGAAAAATATCAAAGGGACACACAAAACCAATAAAAAGGCTCCCAAGGGCCAATGTTGGAACAATCTGAGTAATTGGTTAAATAAGGTAGCATTGGATTATAACTCAAAATACAAACTAAATACCCATAAGTTTGCAGTGATATAAATAAATTATTAAATAAAATATAAATAAATAATTTGGGAAGAATGGAAAAATCTGAAAAATGCTATAGTGTTTTGATAGGAATTGCATTAAATCTGTAGATTGCTTTGGGTATTATGAACATTTTCCTTGCTTTTGAGGTAGGCCTGTATTGCTATATACTTCAATCTTAGGACCAGTTTTGCTACACCCCAAAGGTTTTGGACTGTGGTGTTTTCATTTTCATTTGTCTCCCTGTATTTTTTGTTTCCTCTTTGATTTCTTGGTTGACCCATTCATTGCTTAGTAGCATGTTATGTGACCTCCATGTATTTGTGTTCTTTCCAGATTTTTCTTGTTGTTGATTTCTAATTTCATAGTGTTGTGGTCAGAAAGGATTCATGGCATTACCTCAATCTTTTTGAACTTGTTGAGACTTGTTTTGTGGTATAGTATGTGATCTGTTCTGGAGAATGTTCCATGTGTGTCTGAAAAGAATGTGCATTTTGTTGTTTTAGTATGCAATGTTATGAATTTATCTGTTAGATCCATCTGGCCCAATGTATCATTCAAAGCCACTATTTCCTTGTTGATATTCTGTTTGGATGACCTATCCATTGACATAAGTGGGATATTAAAGTCTCCTACTACTATTATATTACTTTATTAGTGTTTGTTATTAGCTGCTTTATTTGTGTGCTCCCATGTTTGGTGCATTTTTATAACTGTTATATCTTCTCGTTGGATTGTTCTTTTATTATTATATAGTGTCCTTCACCTCTTGTTACAGTCTTTGTTTTAAAGTCTATTTTGTCTGATGTAATTATTGCTACCCTGGTTCTTTTCACTTTCACTTGCATGCTAATTGCTTTTCCCTGACTTCACTTTCAATCTGCATGTGTCTTTAGGTCTGAATGAGTCTCATGTAGACAGCATACAGATGGGTCTTGATTTTTTAAACATTGCTTCATCCTGTTTCTTTTGATTGGAACATTTAGTCTATTTACATTCAAAGTAATTATTGATAGGTATTGCCATTTTGCTACTGGTTTTATGGTTGTTTTATAGTTTTCCTGGGTTCCTTTCTTCTCTTGCTCTCTTTTCTCATGTTAAGTTGGCTTCTTCAGTGATATACTTGGATTCTTTTCTCTTTATTTATTTTTTTTGTGTGTGTGTTATCTGTTACTGGTTTTTGATTTGTGGTTACCATTCTATGTTACCAATATATAACATCTGATGTAAACAGTAGTTTATAGTAAGTTGATGCTCACTTGAACGCATTCTTTACTCCCCACCACCACCCATTTTTTTAGGTATGTGGTGTCCCACTTGACATCCTTTTCTTTTGTGAATCCCTTGACTAATTTTTATAAATATACTTAACTTTACTGCTTTTGTATTTCCTACTTTTCTTACTTCCAGTTACAGTCTTTCCTTTCCACTCAAAGAGTCCCCTTTAATATTTCTTGCAGGACTGGTTTAGTCGGTGATTAATTCCTTTAACTTTTGTTTGTCTGAGAAATTTTATATCTCCTTCTATTCTGAATAGTAGTTTTTCTGCATAAAGTATTCTTGGTTGCAAGACTTTTTCTTTCAGCACCTTGAGTATAATATGTTACTCCCTTCTGGCCTGCAAAGTTTCTACTGAAAAGTCAGCTGATAGCCTTACGGGGTTTCCCTTGTATGCGACTATTTTCTTTTCTCTTGCTGCTTTTAAAATTCTCTCTTTAACTGTATTTTTTGCCATTTTAATTAATATGTGCCTTAGTGTGGACCTCCTTGATTTTGTTGGAGACTCTCTGTGTCTCCTGGGTCTGGAGTTCTATTTTCTTCCCCACATTCAGGAAGTTTCCAGCTATTATTCATTCAAACACATTTTTATGCCCCCTTTTCTTTCTCTTCTCCCTCTGGAATCCTTATAATGTGAATGTTATTACCCTTGATGGTGTCACTGAGTTCCCTTAGTCTATTTTCATTTTTTTTTTACATATATTTTTTTTTTCTCCTGTTCATCTTGATTGTTTTCCATTATTCTGTCCTCTGGGTTGCTGATCTGTTCTGATTACTCTAGTTTGCTATTTATTCCATCTAGTTTATTTAGAATTTCAGTTAGTGAGCTGTTCACCCATGATTGTTTCTTTTTTTATTACTTTGTTTCTTCATTTTGTCTAACTCTCTGCGTACATTTCTGTGTTTTAGGAAAGTCAGCTATGTCTCCTGATCTTGCAAATAGTGGCCCTGTAAGGAAGAGATTCTGTCGTACCCCGCAGTGTGAAGTCCCTGTTCACCAGAACCTGTTGCTTCAGGGGTGTCCCCTATGTGTGCTGTGTGCACCCTACTATTGTGGCAGAGCGTTTGCCTTCAGTCCAGTTGTCTGTAGTGGCCCTCTTTGCCTGTTGTGGTCATAGTTTGGTCTCTGGGTTGTCAATGGGATAGTCTGGGGCTGTTTTGGGCTTGAGTTGAGTCAGACCAGGCATTTGCCATAGATGCAGGAGCACCAAACTGTAAGGCACTCTCCCTGTGTGAAGCTTCCATTGGTGAGTGGGGTTGGTAGTCAGACCTAATGTCTGCCCTCAGGTCACTGCTGGGGCTGCAGTTGGACTGGTGTGTGTGATTATCTTTCCCTCTCCTTGGTGCAGGGAGTCACTTCAGAGTGGTGCTGGACCCTGTTGGGGCTCTTGCATACTGCCAGACTTGTGGCATTTCTTTGGATGGGTTCTGGCCAAGAGCATATTGGAGAGTTTGTATTGGAGGGAGCAGGTCCACAGGAGAATGTGGGAGCAGGGCACGCAGTGCCAGCAAGGTCCACACTGGTCTTCTATGTGAGGGGACCTGCAGCTCTCCAGGAAAACTGTTGCCAGGATGGGGTGGAGAAGGGGTATTGCAGAAGAATGGGGGCAGGGCAAGCCATCCGCATGTTATGCAGCAATTTTTGGTGCTATATTGGTTCCCACAGATGTCTGTGTGTCCAGGCTGGGGTGTGGGGGAGGCAAATGTTACCTGCTAGCTCTTTTGTTCTTGGAAGTCCCTCAAAGATCCCTGCCCTGCCAGCACATGCTCTGAGATTAGTAAATAAGTCTCCTTCCCATGCACCTCAGGTGTTTTTCAAACTCCTGCTCCTTTGCTGTACTGCCATGGGGCTCTTTGCTATGTTGTCTCTTTCAGGGTGCAGACTCAGTTTCCTATCACCCTTGTGGCACTCCCAGAGCTAAGCCTGCTAATTTTTAAAGTTACAGGTGTCTGGCCCCACTGACAGGCCTTTGTCGTTTTCAAAGCCAAATATTAGGGGGATCATCTTCCCTGTGTGGAACTCCCAGATCTGAGATGCCTGGCATGGGGTCTGGTTCTCTCCCCTCCTCTGGCAGACAGTATCATGGTCCATTAGGCTCTAGATGCCATCTCTGCCCTTCCTACCCTCTTTGATGTAGACACCTCTATATTTAGCCGTGGAGACTCTGTTCTGCCAGTCTTCAGTCATTTTTTGGGTTGTTTACACTGATATGGGTATTGTATAGCTGTATCCATGGGATAAAGTGAGCTTAGGATCCTCTTCCTGTGCCTTCTTCCTCAGGAGAAAGACTATTAAAACACAAAGAGAGAAACCACAAACTAACAAGATCAGAAGAGAAAATAAATTTAAAAAAATTTTTTTTGTGTGTTCTAATACTTTTTTTCCCAATCTGTACAACTAGGACATTAAAATGTTTATATGTGTTATACCTAGTATATTACTTATTAACTTGTGTTAATCATTTTATTCTGAACATATGTGTTTATTATATATATTACTATTCACCAAATATGGTACTGTTAGAATCATTTAGGTTCAAGAAACACAATAGATGCTTAGGTTAAGTAGAGTAAGAAGGACTTTAAAAGAATTGTGAGATACCTTAAGAAAACTGTAAAATCAGAAACAATTCATATTGTTTATGGAAAAATCAGTTGCATATTAAGTAAAATTCACCAAGGAGGATAGGAAAAAATGTCAACTTCTAGTATATGATGCTTATGTGTATGTGTTTGTATTAACTAAGAGAAATGTCCATTCAAGTCCTGTGCCCATTTTTAAATTGGACTATTTACTTTTTTGCTATTGAGTTGCATGAGCTCTTTACAAATTTTGGATATTAACCCCATAAATGTATATGGTTTCTAAATACATTCCCCAATTCTATAGAATTACCATTTCAGTTTATTGGTTGTTTCCTTTGCTGTGCAGAAACTCTCTATTTGATATAGTTGTTGACTGTGCTGTCCGTGTCTTTTCCAAGAAATCATGCCAAGACCAAGGGGCAACTTTAAAATCTCCAGTTTTTTGATAAAGTAGTTACATGCTTTTTGATCACACAGACTGCCATCAGCCATGCTTCTGCAACCTTTTAAAGATATTTTCAATTACTTCTAATCAGTTAGATAGCCCTTATGAATAATTTGATAATGTTGCATTTCTGACTTATTCAGTTGTGCTCTAGATGACTTTAATGAAATATATAATACAAAAGATACTCAGACTGCATTTAATTTTCTGAAATGTTATTTCTTAGCATCCAACATTATCTTCTAGGCTTTAATAATTCTATGATCTGATAATAAGAACAATAATCTTAATAGTTCCAGGTAAAGTTTGTAGGAAATGGGAACAGAATAAGCAAAAAACCTTAAGGGCTTATGTTAGAGAGAGAGGGAGAGAGCAATATGAATAGTAGATTATTTGAGATAAAAGTAAAACTATATACATCAAGAATGTGTGTGTGTGTGTGTGTGTGTGTGTGTGTGTGTGTGTAAAGTTAGGTATGTATATATACAATGCATCAAAACTAGGTAACTATAACCTGGGTTTTGCTGATCTAAACATTATTTAAATGATATCTGTTTTAAATCAGTAAGTCAGTTTATAGTACACTAAGACCTAGTTTGCTAGTCTCATTTCAAGGGGAAATAAAACAGTATGAAATTGCCTCCCATTTGTAGAAGATGGAACTTATATTGCAGCATCAGGGGTACCAAATTTCAAAGAACTCACTTACATGACTTGTGTGATCATTTACACATATATACTGAAACTCAGAACCTCTTCACCGTGGTGGCTTGATGAAATCACCAATCAATTATTTATGATGTATTCTACATCAAATATGTTACTGGACACTTTGCCTATATTTCTCATATATTCTAACATAATCCTGAAAAGGGGCATCTTTTTTTAATTTAAAATGTGAAGAAATAGATTAAGATAAAAAAAATCTGTATTTTATACAGGTTATCCCAACATATAATTATAAATTATATATATATATAGTTATATAGAGAGTTATAGATGATATATATACATGATATATATCATATATATTATATATACATATATAATGGTATTTCAGGTATTGTATAAATGCTGATATAGTAACACAATGTCAAAATTTAAGTCACTTTTTATTGAGTTGTCTTTGAAATATGGTTTCTGAAACCATATTTATAAAGAAGTTTGTTTTAAAAAAATGCATCCCTAGTAGATTTGTGTTTAGCTGCCAATTCTGTGCTGTGCTAGTTCTGTACTGAAGAAGTGAGTAAAGAGAATTGTTTTGATCATTTTTCATTTGGTGGAAATAATGGAAAAAATGGATATACTGTTTAACACCCCATCTGAAAAAAAGCTTTTTCTTAAGAATACTGCTAAATTACAATTTTGAATTAAAGAATTTATATTTTTACTCTTATTTTTAATATATAGAAACTCCTAGTTTTTTAATATATTCTTCTTAATAATACATTTATAGTCTAAAAAACAGCATATAAAGAAATACCCAGCCAAATGCGAATTGTCTGTGATACATCAGGAACTGTAAATCAGACTTCCTATAAGAAAAGCTCTATTTCTTCACACTTCCAGAGACCATGCACTCTACTTTGAAGTGTATATATCTCTACATGCAATCCCTAAATTACGGACGGTGATGTCCAGCTCTTTCCAGTAGTTTCTACTCCTTGATAGTGCTGTCCTGCCATCTCAGGCTTGTCCACGTCAGTCAACCAAAAACTTGACTCTCTTCTTTTTCTTTGTGTAACTCCTTGCAGGTTGTAAGTATAAACTTCCTTAGGAAATTGGCTTGTCCAAATTCTTGATATTCTTACAGAGAAATAGGTAAATATACTTCCTATCAGTAGGTATATACTGTGTATGACATACATCTCAGGTTTTATTAGAAACAATCACACAAAATTGCTTTACTATATTTTAGCATCCATGTAAATTTATCAAAGTGGGCTTTAATTAAATCCCAGAAAGAGTAGATGTATTGGTAGTTAAACTGGGAATTCTTCCCAGGTAATTTTTTCCACTTTGTTGTATAATACTGTCTTGCAAATCTTTTGAATTTTTCCTTCTTTGCAAACAGAACGATATAAAGTATTTCAAAATAATAGCTGACCTAGCTTCTGCCTTTGTCTAGACAAATATGCACTTTATAGAACAAAAAAGAACGAATTTTTATTTTCCCCCAGGAAGGTAGATTCCAGACGAGATTGGGCGCATTCAGGGTGGTATGGCCGTAGACAGGAAGGTGGATTCCAAAGTTTGCAAGGGATTTGCATCTATTGCACCTTTCTTCTTCACACTTAAATGAGACACCTCCAGTTTTATTTCTTCCTCATTGCTTTATTGATTGACTGATCTAGAAAGAATAAACTAATGTCTGTCTAGGGGATGTTGACCATGAAGGGAATGTACTTTGATTTGCATCACCCGAGGTAAGCTAATGATTTCTGGACATTAAGATCAGCTTGTAAACTAAGGTTAATAAGCATCTCAGAAAATAAATAGTAATAACAATAATGTACTATGCAATTATTATTTAATAATTTAATAGTAATATAGTTATCTAATTAACTCTGTCTTAGTAAGGTGATCATAGATTTTTATACTTAGCCATCATTTGCAAAATGTAATTTATCATGTCATGGTGATCTTATTATTTATTTAAATCTATTTTGAGTAATTTATTTTAAAGAACCTTGTATTTATTTGGTCACAAAATCTGATAAATTCCTTAGTTTTCTTATTATCAGGGATATTGTAAATTTGATTGGCTTTGATGAAAAGTGTCACAGTATTTGCCAGAAAAAAGGAAAGCATACAAGTTTACATGTGAAAGATTGGTATGTACATGCAGAAAATGACCCTATTTCTTCCCGCTGTGTCCCTCTTCATTGGTCAAAACTTCCCATAAGGGAGGTAAAAAAGCCCTGATTAAGCATTTGTTCAAGTTGAGAAACACAGAATAAACTTACTATAAACAGTATTGGGTTATGGTATGTAACCTCTAATAAAAAATCAAAACTATTATTGATGGTTTTTATCAGTTTTTCTGTTCATTATTCTCCTAGCAAGACTTTCTCCTTTTACAGTTTTTCTTCATGCATAAATTTGTTCAAATTTTGGTTCCTTCAGTTTCTTAACATTATGTCAAATTCCATATAAAGCTCTTTAAAAGCAAGAAGACTGATTTTTTTTAAAAAAGTCTTATTGTGGTTGAATGTGTTTACATTTAGAATGAAAACTGAAAGCATAGCTATAACTTTACTTTCATAAATGTGAGTTAATCATATAAAATTATAATTATGATTAATACCAAGACACCCAATTCTCCAAATACTCATTTATTATTATGTAATTTAACATTTTACAGGAAAAGCAGGTAGTTTAATTTATAAATGTAACCTAAAATACATATTCTCCATTTGTTTTTATTACTTATATTTAGTTAAAGAATTTATCACATGGAATAGATTCAATTTTGTAAGATAGGCTAAGTGGATTAAAATCTTTCAAATGAGGGATTTGAACTTTACGCCAGTACAATTTTCATTCATGCAGATAGGTAAATTAGAATAATAGGTAGATAGGTAAATTAGATAGGTAGGTAAATTTGATAGGTAAATTAGATGGGTAAATTAGAATAGGTAGATAGGTAAATTAGAATAATAATCTAGATCACTAAAACTGAAGCATTTTAATAGTTCCTTTTAAATATAACTCCACTTAGGGTCTCCTGGGTGGCTCAGTGTGTGAACCACCGACTCTTGGTTTTGGCTCACATCGTGATCTCATGGGTTGTGGGACTGAGCTGCGTGGACTCCACACTAGCGTGGAATCTACTGGAGATTCTCTCCCTCTGCCCCTACCCCCACTCATACTCTTTCTCTCTCTCCCTTTCTTTCTCCAGTAAATAAATAAATCTTTAAACATGACTCCACTCAGATAATTGAAGACAGGGTGTCTGTATGGTTTGGAGACATAATGTTAAATTAAGGGGTAGTTTTAATAAATAGCCATGGAGACACAGTGGACAACCCATAAACATCAGCTACAAAGTCCCCCTAGGTACTAAATTTCCAACACCTGATCCAGGTCTCATAAAATCTGCATTAAAGCAAGTATCTGGCAAGAAATAATTTCTAGTGGTTTCATTTTTCTCTTGCTCAGGCCATAGACCATTCCTGAGTTTATTCCCAGAGATTATATGCAGAGTTCACAGAAAAATCTGAAATATACCTGCTACTGTATTTTCTTTTTCCTCTCCTTTACCACCCTTTTAGCAAGCAAAACTAAACATGCATCACGTGCATGATACTCATGCCTTTAGACAGTCACACTTTTATAGAAGAGACAATCTATAAAAAAGAATGCTAGAACGTAATCTCCATGACGGCAGGAATTCTTGGGTATTTTTTCTCCATTGCTCCCTAGATTAGTCCTGTTCATTGAATATTCGTTGGGTGAATTAATGAAGGTGCTTTTCCTGTTCCACTCTCCATTTCTCTTTTCCGTGACCCCAGGGTAGGTAACTGAGTATATAAAATGATTTCTTCTATCAGATATAACCAATGATGTGTACAATGGTCTTAAGAACTTCTCTTGAAGAACAGTTTGCTTGCTTTGGAATGGCTGCCCAAAATTTCTACATAAGTGAAAGCTAAAGAGTAGAATCAGTCCCAGGTGTGTAACTTTCCAGTTGCTTCTATCACAAGTTATCACAAATACAATGATATAAACAACACGGACTTATTTTCTTGCAGTTCTAGAGGACAGAAATCCAAAGGAAGTCTTAGGGGAGCTAAAATCAGTGTCATCAGGGTTGTGTTCCTTCTAGAGGCTCCAATAGAGAATCTATTTCTGGCCACTTCCACTTCTAGAGGCCACATCATTCTAGTCTTTCTATTAGAGGCCACATTATTCTAGTCTCTCTATTCTAGTCTCTCTATATCCAGAGTCTCCTCTATTATAGTCAAGTTTCTCTCTGCCTCCATCTCATAAGGATACTATGATTACATTAGGCCCCATCTGAAAGATCTAGTATAATCTCAACATCTTTGACTTAATCACATCTGCGAAGTATCTCTTGCCATGTAAGAAAACGCTCTTATGTTGTAAGAACTGAGACATGAACATGTTGTGGGGTTCTTTTTCAGACTACCACACAGGATGCATTCAGTAATCAACCGTGTCACCATTGGCCTGTGACCAATGTTTATTCCTTTCATAATCCTTTCTTTTCTTACGACTAAGAGAAGTAAATTTTCCTCCTCGATTTCTGTTTCTCCCAAATTTTCTATCAGTAGCAAAGTCTTACTGGTTTTGAATTATTTATTCTTATTCATTAGAGCCAGAGCCCTATTTCTTTTTCTTCAATTACTTTATCTTATTTTTGAGTTCTATTTCATTACACAAAGGAACCGAACCAATTTGACATTAATATATGCTAACAATTATAAACTAATATTTATATCTTTTCCTCAGGTTGCTAAGAATATTAAAATCTTTATAACATTTCCCATTTTTCAAAGCTAAATGAAAAAGGTAATATTTATTGAGAAATGAAGAGAAAGTTTTTATTACTTTTTGTTTCTTTAATACTAATGGTCTAGTAGTCTTTACTTGTTCTGCATTATGCTGTGGTCTATTTACTAATAAGAAATCTTATAGTGATTCATTTAAGTATGTATCAGATGTCTATTGCCACCTTGTCCAGTGAAAATTTTTCAGTAATTTTTGAAAATATGAAAGAGGTATAGGAAAACTTTGGTTAAAGGATGCAGAAAATTATAATAATCATAGATAGAAAACATCATGAGAGTTTTAAAAGATTACTTCTATAGTAACCATCTGTTGTTTAGCATCCATAATACCTGAAAATTCAGTTATGTGATTTCAAATAGTAAGTCAATTTAGATGAGATAATATCTAATTTATGAATAGAATTAAGAAAAGTAGTACAGTGGCTTTATACTTTCTTAAAATAATAATAAATAACAAAATTTTTCATAGAACATGTTATATTTTTCTCCACACTTTCATAAAGTAATTCCTTGGCCTTAGGCTTCTCTCTTCAAATTTCTTCCTTTCCCTTTTTCTCTCCCTCCCTCCCTCTCTATCTTTCCATCTCTCTCTCTCTCTCTCTCTCTCTCTCTCTCTCTCTCTCTCATGAGGGAAAGTAAATAACCTGATCAAAATGCTATGAAATTTCTTCATGATAGGACTGAAAGAGCCTTTAGAGTTATTCTTGTAAAATAAATATGCCAAGATTAAATCATTCTACAACTTTTTCATGATTAACTCCTATTTTTTAATAAGTGAATAAAAAGTTGTTTCAGATTTTTTCTCACTTATTATGCCTTCAGTGGATATAAAGAAGGTTCTCCAAAATTTCAGCGCAGTTCGTTGTTTTTTTTTTCTTACTGTAGTATAGATCTTTGGAAATGTCATAAAACATGAAGGTTATGAGTTTTAATAAGGTAAAAATTTGATCAAATGATGTCTATTATAGTAAAGTTTTTCACTAAATAGGAAAAAATATACGTATGTCTAATTTTGGTCTGCTTGATATATTAAATACTGAGACAGTTATATTAGAATATCCCATTATGATTTGGATTGCCAGTATCTTCCTGTACTGTCAATTTGTTTTGGATATTTTGAAGCTATGTTCACAGGTGAGCAATGGTCAATATTTGTAACATCTTGTTTAGTTGAACAGCTTATTAGTGTGTATTGAACCTGTGCTTTATGGTGACTCATTCTTTTTTTTATATGTGGGAAAACATAATTTAACTAGACTTTTTACCTTAACATATGAAAAATAATAGTATTAGGATAGTAATAAAATAATAATAATAATTATAGCAATGTCTACCATTTATTGAGGAGCTGCTGGGTTACTCATTTATAATACCCAGAATTCTCCCAACAGCACAATATGGATTGCTGTGAGAAATCTAGGCTCAA
This sequence comes from Ursus arctos, assembly GCF_023065955.2. Taxonomy (NCBI): domain Eukaryota; kingdom Metazoa; phylum Chordata; class Mammalia; order Carnivora; family Ursidae; genus Ursus; species Ursus arctos. The sequence continues at coordinate 23,119,823 of NW_026622775.1, forward strand.
TATATTTATTTAAATAACGAGGGTCACATAGAAGGTCTACCAAGACACAGAAACAGGATTCAAATAAAATCTATATTTTTGACACCTTATCTATGATTCTTCCATTATATTAAGATACCTCCAAAGCTCTGATTCTCAACTTTTGTACTTAACAATTTGGTGAAATGTCTACAAATTTTAGGGTGATTAGTCAGAATATTAACTTTTTAAAAATTTTTCCAAATTGCAAAACAAAATAAGTAAACAGAATTTTCTAGTTTTTACTGTAATCATACTTTTTTATTTTTTTTAAAGATTTTATTTTTATTTATTCAACAGAGATAGAGACAGCCAGCGAGAGAGGGAACACAAGCAGGGGGAGTGGGAGAGGAAGAAGCAGGATCATAGCGGAGGAGCCTGATGTGGGGCTCGATCCCATAACGCCGGGATCACGCCCTGAGCCGAAGGCAGACGCTTAACCGCTGTGCCACCCTGGCGCCCCTTAAGAAATGTTTTTATCCTTCTTCATAATTGCACGTATAACATAAGAACTCCAGATAATTCAATGGAATACCAACAAAGTGAGATTATTCCATAAATCAATTTTCAAAGCTTGCTTCTTTACAAAATACATCTTTAAATGTAAATTGATTAAAAGTTCCAGCAGCCATTATTGTGAAAACAATTTAAGAGTAGAAGATACAGCATTCCAAAAGGCTCATGGCTACTGTATTTTCTAAAGTATTCACAATTAGATGTTTCTTCAATAGCAAGTCATTTTGGTTAAGGGCTCTTGATATTGAATAATAATGTAAAAAAAGAATTTGCAGTGAGAAGAAATACAACATGGTGCCATTTATATATTGTGTTAAGATATAATTGAAATTAGGAAACTAATAGAAAATGGCATTTTTAGATTTGTTTTCTTAATTTTTGAAATTAACTTTTTGTACTGAGATCAGATTTTTTTTCTCCTGCAACACCTTCATCAGCATAAAAGTTATAACTCTCTCAAAATAAAATGGTGAGGGGCATCTGGGTGGCTCAGTCATTAAGCATCTGCCTTAGGCTCAGGTCATGATCCCAGAGTTTCAAGAACAGATAACAATAAGTTATCATATATTATATTATTACTCAAAGGACTTGATGTACACTTAAAATACTAGGATTGTGTGTTTCAAATTTCAAAGAACAGAACTGGAAAAGAAAGGTAGGTTTATAATTTTATAATATTTTAAATATAATATTGGAAATTACACTCTTCAAATTTTATGCATGAAACAATTGTATACATTAAACTGAGAAATGATGTATTTTCCTAGTTCTGAAAAACAGAAAGTATTCATTCATTCATTCAATGCTATTTTATGAAATATCAATTTAAATTTTATTTGATTTCATTATAGTCAAATATGCACAAGAAGAAACAATGAGATAAGTCCTTGGAATAAAGCTCTTTTACTCGGTGATTAGATATATAATTTGCCTCTGAAATATCTATTCACAAAAATCATGAGTTGCTGTAATTGCACTTTGAGACTACACACATACGCCTGTGAGAAAAAATTAACTGAATTAACTAAACTGTGTCATAAATTTATATTTAGTTTCAGAAATACATCAAGATTTATAAAATGGACATTTTATCTAATTTTGGGTTAGTTAGCTTACAGCTACTACAGAAACAAGTGTTCGGTAATTAGTGACCTTAAGAGGAGTTTACAACAACGTTAACATAAAGCCAACCTTTAAAATAACCATGGGCACCTGGGTAGCTCAGCTGGTTGAGGCCAACTCAACTCAGTTTTTGCTCAGGTCATTGCTGGGACACTGCCCGCAGCGCCACGGCGTTGATTCTGGAGGACGAGGCACAGACAGGTTAGCTTGCGAAAGAGAACGTGAGTGCCGGGACGACCGCCAGGTGCACCACTGCCAAGAGTGCAATCGCTCCAAACAGCTGCAACCTCACGTATTTATTGACAATAAACAATCAAAGAAAATCAAGGGAATGATCCGTATTACATCCTGGTGAATAGTAGTACGTCACAGGGAAGGTCACGGGATTAGATGATGTAACGTTCAGCAAGTGAGGTCTATTCTTAAACACGTTTCTATGGACCCTGCAGGCTATTGTCAAGAGCAATCAAGTTTAGGATGGGGCCGCGATCTGCCCTGTAGTGGACCAGGCGCTCCTGGCCACTCTTTATCTGAGGGCAGCATTCCACCCTGAGCGAGCTGGGCGTTCCCAACTGCTGTGTAAACTGGACGTTCCTGGCCGCTGTGCTCTGACGTTTATGCTGAAGCCCGCGAGGTCACAAGCATGTTTTCCTATTATATCCTTAGCATAAGCTCTTGGCCAGTGGCTGCTGCAGGTCATTATCTCATGGGTTGTGAGATCCATCCCCACGTCAGGCTCTGCGCTCAGCGGGGAGTCTGCTAGAAGATACTTGCCCTCTGCTCCTCCCCCACTCTCTCTTTCTCTCTCTCAAATAGATAAATCTTAAAAAAATAAAATAAAATAACCAATTATTTTATCAGCTAAATGAGTTTATGCAGGAATAGCAGAGGAATTGCAGTTTGGGACATGCAAGCTATGGTGAACTATAGGCAAATCAGAAGAGACAAAGACAAGAACGGCTTTTATTAGGTTTTCCAAGGAAATTGAGGAGGGTTGTTTTGAACAAAAGTTCACGGGAAAAGAACAAGAGTTTGAGGTTGTGAAGTGTTCTTATTGGCTACCAACAGTGGTTAGTGCGTTGTTGCTGGAGCGGGAAGGGATCTTCTTTTTCTTAAAAGCAGTAAATAAAATTCCTATGTGAAAAATGCTCTCTTTTGTCAAAATAATTCTTCCCTTTTGATCCTGGTTATGTAGGTTGCAGTGAGTGGTATGTGCATGAGAACCACCCTTCAGATCTTCCCAATTTCATTTTAAATGAAAGTTTCCTTTATTTATTTTCACATTTTTCCCTTTTGATCAAGAACTTTCCTTGAAAACATCACTGATCTAGGGTCACTTTACCACATTTAGTGGTTTTTTTTCCCCCTCAGTGCCAGAAAGGACTTTTCCTGGTTGTCATGTCCCATGTGAGGGAAAGTGTATAGAATGGAAATTGTGGAGGTCACATTTAAATCATTAGGAAGGGTAGGTAGGAAGAAGAATTCTCAGGGATCTTCACCTAAAATCTATATCTTATCAAGTTTGTAAGCATTGGAGATCATCACAAAGCCCTGAACCCCAAATCTGAAGGTAACCAGTTGCATAGATCAAAGGACCATGTGTTATTATGTGGATTTTCTTTTAGCCAATGTGCTTGTTCTCTGATTTTATGCAAGGGTATCTACTCACTCAGAGAAATTTATCCATGTACAATAGGTGGTATTGCTATCACACAAAAAATTTCTTATTCAACAAGTATATAATCTTGGGCTATGTTATTATGCAAAATTATTTTAGCCAATGAGTCACGTGATAGTTGTTAGGCTGTTACTGCTTTGGTTGTGGAATGCACTAGCTCTCCCAATGTTAGGGAGAGATTTCTTCTCATGCATTTCATTGGCATTTAGCCCAATCAATGGGATAAAGGCTCTGCTTAGGGAGGCAAATCCAGAGTCATGTATGCCTCCGGGAAGTTCCTATTGAAGGCCAGGGATGTTCAATAGAGTGGACCAATGGGAAGCTTCTGAGTTGGTATGGATGTTAACAGGGACAGTTAAGTCCCAGTAAGCATAGACCTCTGATTTGTCAGCTATCTTAACATTCCCATGCCCTCAAAAATCTGTCTACCTCAGACAAAAGTGAAATCAGGTGGAGTGTAAGGACTCCAGCCTTCGTCTGGAGTTATTGATAGATTCATTAGCTGCAATTTCCTTATTGACCCTTTCAAACTATGGGTCAGAGGAGTTGAGATAACATTCTGAGAGCCTATCCTTTCTTAAGGAGGTCGTTTCTAAAAACCTCACAAAGAAAAAAAAATTCTAAAATAAAAACCTCACAAAGAGGTATAAACCCATTTATATCTCCCGTGGGTGCAGGGGAACAGAAAATATTTAGATAAAAGAGTGTGGAGGAACGAGGGTCATACAGCAGAAGTGGAGGTGTTTAGTTGAGCTAGTATGGTTATGACTTGGGAAAGGTTGAAACAAGGTATGGGAACACCTAGTTGTAACAACCTAACCTAAGAGGTAACACCCATAAGCTTGCAAGCATAGTTGGCAGTGTCATTTGGAAATAAAGAGACATTAGCTACAGGTAAGACCAAAGAGTCTCTGACATTGTGAACAGATCAGAGTTTCTGGTAAGACATCCCAACAGTCAGAGACATTTCTCTCTTTTGCAATTGACTAAAAATCTTAGATCAGAGCATTGTCTCTCCAAGAGAAAGAGAGGAAAAACAAAGTAAGAAGCAGCAGCAAGAAAGCAGCAAGAGAGTCACAGTCTGGTCATCTCCGGAAAGCTGTCTCCTTTGGCTGTTGTATGCTTTAGCTCCTGGAAATCTTTACTTTCAGGTCAGCAGTTGGTGTGCAGGACCAGTCTGGGTTTGGTACTTCTTTAGATATGACATGTGAATCCAAAAGTTGATTCCCTGGAGTTTGGCAGCACAAGGGTTGGTTAACAGTAACCCACAGGGGTCTTTCTAACCAGGTGGAGGGAATTGTTCTAGAGATGTCTCTTCCAAGAGATGATGTCTCAGAGTTGCAAAAAATGATGTTTAAGGTCTCTGTTTCCAGGATCACACTGTAAAAAAAAAATTTCTCTATCAAAGCATGGCTGTTTTCAACAGAAACAATTAGGTCTTTACAATATTGAAGTATGTCTCCTTTTTATCAACTGTGGATTAAAAAAAGCAGGGACTAGGTGCATTGAGCATCCTGTTATAAGAAGAAATTTTTATTGATTTTATGTAAATGGACACATTGTTATGAAAAATAAGAATATTTGATGAGAGTTTCAGAATTTTGGAGGAATCTAATAGGGAGGAAGAGGTAAATGCTTCAAACTTTGTTGTAAAGATACACTTTACCAAATTGCAGTAAGTTATAGATGGCTTAAAAAAGAGAAAAAGAGGTCCTTTAAATCTGGAAAACAACACAGTAAAGCAATCAGTTTTCTGTTAGAGTTTTGGAAATTCTTACTGAGTTCAGTGTTATGATCTTAAATTTATCAAAACCTGTATTCTAGAGTACTTGTCAAAGTCTTTTTCATGCATCTCTTTGAAGAGGAAGTACTTAAAACAATCACCTGCAGGGCTGCCTGACTCCATTTTAAATGAGGTTTCCTTTATTTATGTTCACAACAGGAATAGCTAGAGCCAAGAAGACAGACCCCAAAATAAAAGCGGATAAATCAAAACGTAGCCTATAAACTTACTGCTCTTCCCCAGATTTTTATCACTTGAATAAAAGTCACAGAAGAGAGAAGCCAGACAAATCAGGTTTTCTTTTGCTTTATCTTTTTTTCCTTTTCTTCTCTTCTTCTTCTTCCTTTTCTCTTCCTTTGTCTTCTGGATAACACTTGAAGACCATTTGGATTTGAATTTGAGAAAGAGCTAGAAAAAAAGTCTGACTTCTAATATTTAATTGAAAGGATTATTTTGATTTTTCATATTGATTTTTTTTTTATTTCTTAGTATTCTTCTTCCTTTATTCTGATAAGTGCCTCCCTTTTTTGTAGGCAACAGTTTTGCCAAAAGCGGTTCTGATGAAGCTACACATCATATCATCTTATTCACTACAGCCCAGAATTTGACATGGGAGCTAAGCTAAGCAATTGTTTTTCTCTAGTATTTTTTTTCCCCAAAGAAAGGGCATTTAAACAATATAATTTATAAATTCATATTAGTAACAAATAGTTCACTTAATGATACAAAAGCTTGCAAAATACTATGTTATCAAGTAATTACTCAAATTTCTAGTGTTCATTAAAACAAAAATTTTGATAAATGAAATTGGAGTATTTATACCATTCTAAGATTATGCTTGCAAGACAGTGCAGTTTTCTCTCTTTTATAGGTATGGAAAGGAAAAAATTTTTTGAGAGGGAAAGTTGGTTTTCTCTCAAGCCCATTTTATGTTGGGAGAAAAATTGTCTAGTTCACATTGTCTCTCTCTCTATAGGAATATAGTTACTTAGAGTGTTATAAATGGTTTTGTAACTTTTACAGCTGTCTAATGACAATAGACAAAACTATATAATTCAGTTTTTCTCACTCCTTGTTCACTTCTATCCTCACTCTTAGCTCATCTTTGAACACAAATATAGTCAAATACTTACATAGTGTGCTGTTATAATCAATGACCCTTCCATCAAATATTTATTGAGTGTTGACTTTTTGCAGTGGACTTTGGGTGATAATGATGAGTCAGTGTGGGTGCATCAGCTGTAACAAGTGTACTACTCTGAAGGGGGGTGTTGATAATGCAGGAGCCTATGCATGTGTGGCTTTCTGTATTTAGAGAAGTAAAAACTTAATAATGATGATTGTCAGTACCAAAAGGAGATACTTCAGGCACTGTAGGAAATTATCCCCAAATTTATTGTCAGGAAATCTCTATACCTTTCTTTCAATTTTACTGTGAATCTAAAATTGCTCTAAAAAAGGTAAAGTTCCAGGGGGGAAAAAAAAAAAGAACAAGGCAGAAGTGATGCTTCATACCTACAAGGTTACATCGTAAATAGTTATAGGGCTTCTGCATGGCCTTTTCTCTCTTGGAGTGATTCTCTTGGGATCTAAGTATCATGCTGTAAGGAAATTCAAACCACATCTTGAGGAGATTTCACAATCCAACACCTTTGAAGAAAGAAACTGAGATCCCAGTTTGACAGTGACCATCAACAGTCAGACAAGTGAGTGCATGAGCCTTCAGATGATTCCAGTACCCAATCTTTGATTCTTCATCCTGAGGCTGCAGAGATCACAGAGCTTATATAAGGAATCCCCACTCTGCCTTTTTCAATGTTCTGATTGATAAGAACAATATATAGATATTTAGTGGCAATAAATTTGGGGATAATTTCCTACAGTGCCTGAAGTATCTCCTTTTGGTACTGACAATCATCATTATTAAGTTTTTACTTCTCTAAGGAACCACTTTACATTCTGTTCAACAGTAAAAGAATTGCCTCACATAAAACCTCAACATGTTTATCACTTCCGCAAGCTATTGTACAAAATCAGTAAAAATTCCAAGCTTGGATTAACTCTGACTACCCACATGGACACCTGTGTGACTGAACAAAACTGGAAACAAAAAAATTAAACTCAGCTTTGCTGACTGGTCTCATCTTTAAGTCATGACCACCCAGTCAGGCGGGCTTTTTATATTTGTTCAGAGCATTTAAGACGAGGTCATTTTATTGCATCACATGGAATAAATAACATGTATGTCATAGGTTCCATCTAACACAGCTAACATTATAATTTATGTTTAGATCTTAGGTGAAACATTTGTTGTCCTCCAGTGGGTTGTATTTTCTGATCCATTCTTTTTCACAACTCTGTGGAAATTAAATTTAATTAAATTCTGTTTTATAAAATGTATCTTAATTTTACAGTATTAGTATTAACAAGTCTAGAGCATTACTCTGTAGTTTCCCTGTTCCTGCTTTTTTTCCCCCCTTAAACACATTAAAAAAAATATATAAAGCAAGGCACTCAATTTGTAAATTTTTGTGCAGTTTCATTAAAAGAAATAATAAAGAAAGAAAAATAGAGAAGTCCTATAATCTCATTTAAAAATAAAGGCTTATAGAGCCATATAGTATTATATCATGTAATCACACATTGTGGTAAATTATAAGTGCAATTTTTATCTATCAAACTTCTGCCTCTATGCAGCATGTTAATTCTAATGTATTTGAGAATCAAATTATTCAGTGACAATGATGGTTTTTCATAAAAATAAAATAAAATAATGCATCTTTAGTGATGCAACGAAAGTATTACCCACATGATTTAGTAACATAACAAAATATTAAAATATAGAAATGATTATATGATATAAATTTCAAACCATAGTATTTTCTTCTGTAGTAGCAGATCACATGACGTGTACTGGATCTATGATATTTGACTGGGGGTTTTCACATACACCAGAAAATGTTTAGATGGATACATTCAGAAATCAATATTTGATCTTTACTTTCTTTGTACTTTATTCTCTGTAATAAACCATATGGACTAGAATCCTTTACATTTCTAATTAGAAGACAAATTTTCTGAAACTCAATATAACTCAATATAATAAATTATTACAATAGAGACATCTTACTAGTACAGGTGGGATGCCAGGGAAAGACAAATAGTCTAAAGTGAAAAATGATAAAGGGAGCCCACAGAGATATACATCAGACAAGTCAAAAGCTTCTTGGTTCAGTGAAGGCTCCTGGCAAAATCATTTAACACATAGTTTTAAAGTATTATAGAAAAAAAAATGTACTCTGCTTTATATAGAAACTGTGGTCTAGTGATATATTATATATTGTTTGATTGATTTCTTTTAAAATTAGCAGTATATTAGGCTGAAATGGAGAGCCAATAGAAGTGTTAACATAATTTATACAGGCTGCAAATGTTAAGTAGTTTTATTCATTGTGGGAATAAATCTATCCCTCTGTTAGAAACTATCAATTAAGTTGATAGCTAAAATTCATTAAAATAGATGTATAGCATGCTATTCAAGACAAGCAAATGCTTCATCTTTCACTGCTAAGTAAATGATTGTAAAAAAAATGATATGGAAAAGATGGCACTTTAGCTTTCAGTTTACAACAAATTAGAAACAAAGTATATGGTTAATTTACATTGTAAATACCAAGCACAAAGTCCCCATAAACATTCCTGGAGTTCTCAAACAATAGGTTTCCTTAACTTCACTATTTTCATTAGCAAATCTATAGAATCTTAATTTGTATAAGCACATTTGAAGCAGAAATTATTAAAAAGGAGGCAAAAAATTCAATTAGTATTATTTTCAGTTAAAACAATGCAGATGAAACCATATATTTATTTCTTGTGAAATTATTCCTTTTACTAGTTATAAATGTTTATCAAGCTAAAGAAAAAGTATCATGACAAAAGGAATTGTGATAAAATAAACATTAAAAATCTATACATAATTTAAGTATGATTGTTATCATCATTTTATACATTAAATTAAATTCAGAAAGGGTAACTATTAGTCCATAATCACTAGTTACTGTTCTGAGTCAAAATTGCAGCTCACATCTGTGTCATTCTGAAACATGCACTTTCCCATCATCTTATGTTAAAACCATTTTGGATAATTGATAAGATTCACAATTTGATAAAAGCCATCAGAAAAAGAAAGGATTCCCCCCCGCCCCCCCCCCCACAAATCTTCATCTAGGAAAAAATAGTATATTTCACAAAACTTTACTATCACTTAAAAATGGAAATCCTGAAGTTATTTCAGTATAAAACTTTAAGTAAATATTATCTATTAATTCTTTTTTGTGTGTTTTTAAATAAAAAAGTTTTGACTACAATGCTATCAAAATTTTATTCTTTTACAGCAAATATTGATTCATTTTTAAATTTACCTCATTGATTTGTGTGAAATAAAAACAGTACTGATAAGAACTTTGTTTCTAAATCTATTTTTCCTCCTACTTATTTATTTGTCCCTTCAAGTCCTTCTTCTCTGTCTCATTCTTCTTTCCAGACTTCTCAAGAACAAAGCAGTATTTCATATGAGGAATATCTGCAATTGCCACATTATGGAAATTGGAGGTTATTGATTCCAGCAGACTTTAAAATAACATTATTTGAGATATGATTGTTGGGTTCATATTTTATTATTTGTTTTATTTATTTTAGAGACAAGATATTAATTATCACCTGAAAAACTCACACTTCTATTGCTTTATTGTTACAACACTTGTTTAAAAGTATCTTTCTAGTAAACCAAAATACCACTGTCTGTTGACAGCGTGTATAGTTCTGTCTACGAGGCTGATGCCAAATATGTGTGATATTGTATTACTGTTCAAAACATTTGCTGCTCCTCTTGGGGAAAGATTATACTACTGCACCCTATCAATGTCAATGTTGGCAGCATAATTTGCAGTGACTCTTTCTGCAGAAGGATAATCCTTCCATCCCTGCCCAATTATCTCAGAGTTAGTCATTGTGATTTGCGATGATCCACCCCGAAAGAGAATTGGGCATCCTTGGAGTTTGAAATCAGGAGAGGTCACATAAATCATTTTAGCCAATAAAATTTGTGTGGAGATAATATGTGTCACTCCTAAAGCTTTAAAGTCACAGTTAACCTTTATCTTTTTTTTTCCCCCTGTCAAGCAATTGGCATGTCCCAGGGAGTATATGCTTCTTCAGCCTGGACCTAGAGGGAGGATACTTTGGAGCAGAGATGTATTCATTTCACAATGGACATTTAGCATGAGATAGAACTAAATTTTCTTTTCATAAACCATTGAGCCTTAAGAGTTGCTGGTTAACACAACATAGCATATTATATCCAGACTAATGAATGTTGTAACTGAAATTTATTAAAATCAAATTTGGAACAAAATAAAAACTACCTTAGTATAGCACAACATTCTTTATGATGAAGTGGTGGAACCTACTTTATTGTGAAGGTCAGATTATTTTTTATGATAGTATGCATAGGATGAGAAATAACTTTTTTGATCTAAGAAATTTATCTAGAAATTCCTTTTATGGCATTGTGATTGAATTTTGTTCATGTTATAATCACTCATGTTGGTACTTTAAGGTCAAAGATGATGGCTCTATAAATACACATCATTTCAATCACATTGATTTTGGAGATTGTGTTAGCTGGGGTTATCCAGAGAGACAAAAATTAATAGTCTATATAGACAGTTGACCCTTGAACAACAAAGGTTTGGACTGCACAGGTCCACCTATACAGTACAGTACTGGAAATATATTTTCTTTTTCTTATGATTTTCTTAACAACATTTTATTTTCTCTAGCTCGCTTTGTTGTAAGAGTATAGTATACAATGCATATAAGATACAAGATACATGTTCATCAATTGTTTATTGGTAAGGCTTGCAATCAACAGTGGACTACTGGTAGTTAAGTTTTGAGGAAGTCAAAAGTTGCACATGGTTTTTTTTTTTTTTATGATTTTATTTATTTATGTGACACAGAGACAGCCAGCGAGAGAGGGAACACAGCAGGGGAGTGGGAGAGGAAGAAGCAGGCTCCCAGCAAAGGAGCCCGATGTGGGACTCGATCCCAGAATGCCGGGATCACGCCCTGAGCAGAAGGCAGACGCTTAACGACTGCGCTACCCAGGCACCCCTGCACATGGGTTTTTGACCATAATGGGGGAGGTCAGTACCCTTAACCCCTACATTGTTCAAGGGTCTGCTATATCTATCATCTATCTATCTATCTATCTATCTATCTATCTATCTATCTATCATCTATTATCTGTCATCTATCTATCTATCCATCCTTCTATCATCATCTATCTATGTATCTATGTATCTATCTATCTATCATTATCATGAATCTGTTTATTTTAAGGAATTGCCTTACATGATCATGTTGACTGGCAAGTTCAAAATCAGCAGGGTGGCTGAATGCTGGAGATTCAGGAGAGCTGGTGGTGCAATGAAATCTGAGGGCAGCCTGTTGGAGAATTCCTTGGTGCTCTCCTCAAGGACCTGAATCTTTTAATTTTTATTTATTTTTTCCTATTCAAGCCTTCAATTGATTGGATGAGTCCACATTACTGAGGGCAACCTGCTTTACTTAAAGTTTACAAGTTTAAATGTTAATCTCATCAAAAAACACCCTTCAAGTTGACACATGAAATTAACCATCATGAGGCTATATTTATATCTATTTATTAATCTAGAGTAGTAGATAGATAGGTAGACTATTGTAAAGTTGGTAAATACTTATCTTGTGAATCATTAAAAATGAAGGATGATTTCACTTTTTATTTGGGAAAAAATTAAATTTGCTATTATTATCTAGTCATTCAAAATCAGCTTATACACAATATATTGTCTATTAAGTATGTTTGATACCACTATTTATACATAAATAAATATGACTTTACCTATCCACACCAATTTTTAACTCAACATGTATTGTTTTTGTTTTGAGAACAATGAGTTTCAGATCTTTAAATAGAAATTTATTGATAAAGTTTGAAAATCCTAGTAATAGTATAGAAAAGGAAGTTAATTTCAAAAAGGAAAGAAATTCATTTTTCTCTTAGGTAACACAGTTGATAATATTTATATATAAGGTAATTAATAAATACTATAGGCTAATTATAAAAAATTCATTTTGAATTACAACATTTATGTTGTTATCTCCTTATTAACCACTTTAATTTAACTTCAAGCTGTGGTACTTCTCAGGTTTCTTTGATAGACATAACTCAAAAGTGTTGCTCTTGGTTTCACCAAAGCAAAAGAAAAAACCCCAAAAAACCAAACAACAACAACAACAACAACAACAAAAAAAGCCATCATTTAAGAAAATGGCATTGTAAGATAGTTTGGAAATGACCTAGTCCCGTCCACTCATTTTACCAGAATTAGCAAGGTTATTATTATTTTTTAATCTAAAAACTGTAGGACAAATTTACTGCATCTTTTTTTTTATCATTTCCTTTTTTTCCCCAAAAGAACCACAAATGTTCAGCAATTCCTCTCAATTTATTTTCTCATTTTAAAAATCCATCCAATATTAAATGAGCATATACTATAAGAAATACAGTTTACTAGGCATGCTGGAGAGGAATTGTGCATATGGAGAAAGTTAGGAAGTCATTGCTACTTTCTCCCACACTCCGAAATATGATAGAAGCTTTTTTTCTTAAATAAAAAAAGTATTCAGGTTATTAACATTATGTATTAGTAATGGCTCTGCTCATAGTCCATAAGAAAGAAGTTATTTTTTATAGTTTATTGTTAATATTAAGTTGAAGAACTGTAATTTTCATCCTTACTATTTCTATGGAGAATAGAATAATAGTAAACATTACTGTTTATCTGTGTTTCTCTTACATATTTGTAAATATGTGGAAAACTTCATTGAATTAAAAAAATGGGTTTCTAATACCTCTGTGCCTCAAAATGCCATGTGATTTGAATTTTTTAAAAAAGAATTATCAAAAACATCTTTTTTTTTTCTCCTAGTTTATAGATGCAACCTAAGCACAGTTAAAGAATAATGTCTTAGGCCAGTGAGAAATTTTAATTATTTCTTTGGGGTTCTGAGCAAACTTTTCAAAATTATCCTGAATTCACTCCTGTTCTATTTCATTATAGAATTCAATTTATATTGAAAGTTGCATCTTAGGACTTTGTGTTGTTTTCAAAGGAGTATCTCTTAAGTAAATATCTTTTAAAATACATTCTACACCTATGAAGTCCTAATGATAAATACCCTATATCCAGGTTTTATCTAAAAACAAGGGAACAGAGCATCATGGAATACTTATTTGTAACAGCAAATATGTCTTCTCCCATGAGAAGCCTACAAGTTTATTTACAGTCAATTTATAATATGTTGTCATAATCCTCTTTACACAGTTTTCTCCAAACAGGATTTAACACTGCTGCATGAAATTAATTTACTGACTTCTGTGGTGTAAGATTGATTCTGTTGATAGATAATCAGATATTTATTCGGCCTTCACTGTGGTTTAAAAGAAGTTGCCTCAATTGATGCAGGTAGGATAAGATTCAAACTATATAAGGAACTAAAGATCTAATTTACTTGAAAAGGAAACGATTTAGTTTTGTGACTTAAATTTCTTTCATTGTTTCTGTATATGAGTTTTATCAAGTTTACAAATAGGAGGGGTGCCGGGGTTGCTCAGTCGGTTAAGCGTCTACCTTTGGCTCAGGTCATGATCACAGGGTCCTGGGATTGAGCCCTGCATTGGGCTCCCTGCTCAGTGGAGAGTCTGCTTTTCCCTCTCCCACTCCTGCTGCTTGTGTCCCCCCCCAAATAAATAAAACCTCTTAAAAATTTACAAATAGGATAATCATATGATTAATCATATATACAATGATACATCTGAGAGTGAAAGGAGTTCTTAATAAGCAAGATTTTAAAACAGATGTAAATATGTAGGTTCCTGGGAAAACAGGACATTAAGTTCAGCTTATCTATAAATGACTTAAGGAGAGTTGCCATTTCCTTAACCATGATATCCTCAGCACCTGATCTGGCACATAATGGACACTTAATAAATAGTACTTAAAGTAAATGATGGTTAAATTTTTCAAAAAATAATCATTATGCCTTCTTTATAATCATTTATTTATTACAACCTTTACCTATTACACTTGTAATTCAAATTCTATTAACTCTGACATTTTAGGGAACAGTCAGTATATTAATTACTCTAGGACAATTTATATTCTGTGAAATAGTCTCAACTGCACTGTATTAGTAGTCCCTTACCCTTTACTGAAATCGTTTATATATCAACAAAATATATGCACATAAGCCTCAAATGTCTGGATGGAGGAGTGAACCTAGTGACAGAAGTGAACAGTGGAAAGTTCGGTAACTTACCGTGAAAGTGCCAGTGTCAATAATTAGGGAATTTGTAAAGATGTTTGTTCCTGCTTCATTGCTTCTGATAATATCAAGGAATATGATATTTCGAAGTAAGGTATAATGGCTTGCAAATAATTAGTCTAAATGAAATATATGATCTTGTGCAGATAATTAAAGTCTAAATTGAATATGTGATCTTGTTAACCCACTTTTCAAAAAAGGTCTATGCTTATAAATTCTAATAACATGATGTTTAATAGGAAGGCTTTGAAAGTGGTTTTTTGAATAAAAAAAATATGATGACTGGGCACCTGGGTGGCTCAGTTGGTTAAGCATCTCCCTTCAGCTCAGGTCATGATCCCAGGGTCCTGGGATTGAGTCCCACATGGGGCTCCCTGTTTAGTGGAGAGCCTGCTTCTCCCTTACCCTCTGCCCCTCCCCTTGCTAGTACTCTCTCTCTCTCTCTCTTTCTGACAAATAAATAAATAAAATCTTTTAAAAAATAAATTAAAAATTTTAAAAAATATGATGGTTACCTATTTCATAAATGGGTAACAGATTTATGAAATTCTAATGTCAGCTACAGTTAAGGAAAAGTAAAACTTCATTTTCAAACTTCTTAGAATAATAAAAATGAACAGAATTATTTTTCATAACATATGAATGGGACATTGGTAGTAAGCCTAATTAATGAAAAAAAAAATACCCGACAAGGTTGATTCTTTTTAAAAGTTAGTTAAAATAGAATCCAAATTCATTCCTGTCACACCATAATAAATTAAAGGAGGCAGTGTAAAATTCTAGTAAGGTCAATAGTGTGGTATCAGGAGAATTGAATTTTTGTCTCTTTCAAGTGCTTATCTCTTCAGTTTTAGCTAATTATTTATTTTTCATTTCATCTGTTTCTTCAACTGAAAATTTAGGGATAAATAAGCATTTCTAAAAATCCATTCATGGCAACCACTGGCATGTGTAATAGTCTTCTTAAAAATCATGTTGGGCTTTGGGATCAAGTCTACGACATTCTTGAAGATTGGTAATTCCCATTACCATTATGAGAAGTATTGCTGCAAAAAAACCCAAAACAAAACAAAACAAAACAAAAAAAACCATGCTTAATTGTGTTCAACATAGTAAGAACCAGACTTTAGCACAACTTTTTTCTTAAATCTCAGTTTCTAGGAATTGCTTTTTTGGGGAGCTATGAATAAGACAATATTTAATCATTTAATCTAAATATTAGGAAGTATATTGTATGTGTTAAATCGATAATCTGGTTTACATGTATTTCTAGTGTAATGGGAAAAATTCCTAGTTTTGTACAGATAAAAAGTCTTTATATTTTATAGTAACTCATATCAAATGTCTATTTCAAATCTCCCAACTTACTGAATTGGTTTGATGCTAAAGATAGAATGACAAAAGTTAAATGCGCAAACTAACAATACTATCTCAGATCTTTTCAATAAATCGACTTTAATATGATTACTAAAACTTCAGACATTTTCCATGTTACAATTATCCTCTATCTCTGTCAGTTGAAACACCTTCTCATAACTTGCACAAAACTTCCTGGCCCACAATATTCCTGTTGTAGAGCTCCTTTATCTCTATCTTCCCTGACTATGCTGCTGGCCTGCTTAAGATGAAGGGTGGGGTAGAATTGGGTAAGACATCTGCTAATATGTCTGTACATACCTTGGTTGACATAGGAGTTTTCATGTCTAATCCACATATTTTCTCTCTCTGGAGAATTTTATGGTCAATGTAACTTGAAGGTTTATATACATGGGTGAGAAGTGATAAATCCAACTATAACAGACCTGATCCTGTGCAACTTTCTATGCCTGTGAGAACTCCAGGAGTTTTGGCCCCAATTCTCCGATTCCCAACTGGTTGTTTTATGCCCACTTTCATTTGATGCAAACAAGTCTTCGTCTACTCTAACAGCTTTACAAAAGCCTTTAGGCCCTCAAGACTCTTGTGAATATAATTAGTGGCCTACTGCAAATAGTGATATGCTCTTTTATAACACTCAGGAGCTAGGAGGAGCTTGAGACTGTCTTTTCTTCTTTTCTGGCAGTTTGCCCCATTGTGCCACTTCTTCCAGGGTTCTTGTTCCATGTTCAGCACAACAACGATGGTTCTCACAGTTGACTATAGGAATGAAGAGAAATATTTATGAGTTATCATGCAGACCATGCAATACCACATAAATAAGATTAACAAAACACGAGAGCAATTTACAGGATATACATTTAAGGGGAGTATATTCCAGATTGAGCAGAATGTTCTGCTTAGTATGTTAAGTATATATATATATACTTTGCCTCTACTTTTAAAAGACTTTGTGTTATTACCTGTTTTCTACTCATAGAAATTATTTTTTCTCAATAAAAATATATAATAAGCCATTTGGAAAGACCATACTGGAGAAGTAGTCTTCATTGGGGAAAGAAAAAAAAAGCACTTCCAGGTAACCAAACTTAGAATTAATATTTATAATTAATACATTGGAATGACAAGGAAATAACTTCTTAATTATTCTCTTTAAAAAAATTGGCCCCCCTTGGGGCACCTGGGTAGCGCAGTCGTTAAGTGTCTGCCTTCTTCTCAGGGCGTGATCCCAGCGTTGTGGGATCAAGCCCCACATCAGGCTCCTCTGCTAGGAGCCTGCTTCTTCCTCTCCCACTCCCCCTGCTTGTGTTCCCTCTCTCGCTGGCTGTCTCTGTCAAATAAATAAAGCTTTCTCTCTCTCTCTTTCTCTTGCTCTCTCTCAAGTAAATAAATAAAATCTTAAAAAAAAACAAAAACTGGCCCCTAAATTTTTTTTTAATTATGATTTCAGTCTCCTAATTTAAAACTGGTTGAAATTCATTCAGTTTGCCGATTTCAAAAATACATAATTGAGTTAAAATTTATTTTCATCATTCATAGAAAATAGGATTTTGAGTCTTCAATAAATGTATCACTATCTGATTCGTCATCAAAGCATTTCACCAGCTAACAAGATTTGTGGTGGTGGTGGTGGTGGTGGTGGAGATGGTAGCAGTGCTGGTAGCTGTTTAGGTTTTGTTTCCTTGTTTGCTGGTTTTGCGTTTTGTTTTTGTTTTGATTTTATCCCTACACCTTTAAAAATAATTCATCTTTACTTTACATTTAATGCATCAAATATAATCGATGACACAGGAAACACAACTGAAATCTAAAGGAAGTACTTTAGAAGAGGCTTTGTATAAGCCCTCTTATATGGCTGATATTTAACAAATACCTGCTAAATATTGTTGAATTATAATGCATTCTACCAGATTTGGAGACAGTTGATTAAGGCGTGTTTAAAATTTTATGTTTTAAATCACACATTGAAAACATATACTGAGGTCTGAAGGTTTTCAAAAATGAAAGATTGTTTTACTCTTTTTTTTAAAGATTTTATTTATTTACTTGAGAGAGAGCAAGAGAAAGAGAGAGAGAGAAAGCTTGGGGGGGGTGCAGAGGGAGATGCAGACTCCCTGCTGAGGGGCGAGCCCAGTGCTCAGGACCTTGAGACCATGACTTGAGCTGAAGTCGGATGCTTAACCAACTGAGCCACTCAGGTGCCCCAAGATTGTTTTGCTCTTATCTAAATTACTTATGAATACATTTCTAGTTCTATGGCTCTTTTTTTTAAAGATTTTATTTATTTATTTGACAGAGACAGTGAGAGAGGGAACACAAGCAGGGGAAGTGGGAGTGGAAGAAGCAGGCTTCGGGCTGAGCAGGGAGCCCGATGCATGGCTCGATCCCAGGACCCTGGGATCATGACCTGAGCTGAAGGCAGATGCTAAACAACTGAGCCACCCAGGCACCACCTCGTTCTATGGCTCTTTGATTAGCCTGGCTTTCCCCAAAGTAGAACCTGAGACAAAATTTGATTTCACTTAGGGGGTCAGGGACTGAGGGGAGGCGACCAGGAAGGAGGAAAAGTAAATGTAGGATCTGTTCTTGAGTTGGCAATCACTATAGGAAACTAGTTTTTATTTGTCTTGGTCCTTCTGAGGAATTGTATCAAAAGCATCCAAAATTGTTCATGATGAAAACTTGAAGTGGAAATATCTATCCCTTAGATTCCTTTGCAGTCCACTGAGGGTTGTTCCCTTGTGTTAAGGATACCATATTTTCATTCTGTGCATTTTTGAGGGCCAAGGGAGTGCACTCTGCTTTATGAAACATGAAGTGATGTTAGAGAAGCTTTGTGAAGAAGAAATGGCATGTACTTGAATCTTTATAAACAAAAACTAATAAAAACTTGCACAGAATAATATGCACGTTATCTGAGGTTGTAATGAGAATCAAGGCTGAGAAGATGTGAGGCGGTGAACAGCAAAGGTTTAGTACTGTCTGTCCTTTGAACTGTTCAGATATGCATTTGCTTTCCATTAACTCCCAGCAACCACCATACTCTCAAGGTGATGGCAAACTACAATCGCCATGCAGCAACTCATGCGGGGGGATAACAGGCTATAGCCCCAGCTATGGTGACTGGCCCTGAAGGTGTTTTTGATATGATCCTCCTATTCCCTGTCAGTTGCCTTTATAGTCAATGAACATTTTAGTTAGTCCATGGGGATGGCCAAGACTTTCTCCCTGAGGTCAGTGACCCTGAGTTGCCTTGCTTTTGTTAAGCTTTGGTTTCTTCAATTGCCTATGCACAATTTTTATCAGACAGGGAAGTCCAAAAATTACTCATTAATCTTGTCGGCCCACTGTTTAGCAATTAACTCTAGTTTCTCATAAGGAAAGATTAAATGTACCAGTAAATCCTCCTTTTATTTTCTTCATAGTTACTAGAATGAGAAGCCTGATGTGATCAGGTATAAGTTAGAACTTCAGTTTAGTAAAAGCTTCATCTCTCTGATGGTACAAATTTCTCTCCAAGGGCCCAGTACCTCTAATTGAGCACAGCCAGTGTTTATCAGGATACGAAGTAAAATTTGTATGATTGAGACAAAGGGTGTGATTAGTTTCCATTAATTCCTTAAACCATAGCTTTGGGAAACCTAGCACCACGTACTGTCTATTAGTTCAATATATATACTATATCAGCCATGGTAAGTGGCTTGTGGTTGATGCCTCAGTGGTGAAATGAGCTTAAAATTAAATATGCATATATATGCATATATAAATTATATATAATGTAATAATTAAATGTGCATAAATATGCATATATGTGTATGTATATATATATATTTACCATCCCAACTAGGATGTGCTCTCAAGTTAGAACCTTAGGTGAGCTTTTAGTAGGTCTTTAATCATTCCTTTGGAACAGAAGAGTGCAGTCTATGAAACATGGTGTAACCAGTAGATTCCATGGTCCTTTACCTAAGACATCTAGGTGTGAGATAATTTTGTGAGGAATTTCATGGCAATAATAATTGTGCAAATCTGTTGGTAATACAGGCAAAGGCACTGCATACAGAAAAGGAGAAAAGACAAATCCGTTTGGTTAATTTAAAAAAAATACATGGATAGCTGTATATCGAGACATTTTCTTTCTCTAAAAACCAAATGATCGAGTATACTGCCTGCTGATCTGCATGCTAGGAAAATATTCCTTCACTATTATTCTTTATCCACCCTGACCATGGCTTCAGTGTGGCAGCAATTTATCATCAGCTTATTCTAAAATGGGAACCGATCCATCTGTCCACTGGATCTGAGTTTTTTCATCGTTCGTCTGTTGCCATAGTGAAACTCCATGAGGTGGGGCATCAGTACAACAGAGTTGGATGATGTGGTAGACTAGACCGCTTGCTCATTGTATTTACTTGTGTCTTCTTTACACGTGAAGTTCTTATCTCAAAAGTAGCTTTTATACCTTATTTGATTGTTATATCTGATAATACCTACTTCTTGATGGTCAGGTCCTTTCATATATTTATTTAAGGCCACTCAAACAGAAGCTCTCTTTATTAGAGTCCAGTAACATATGGGGCTCTGCTTTTAAAGTGTTGAATAGTTCCCTGTTACGGAAGACAGAGCCTTTCTCACAGCCTCAGGGTTCTGCCTTATGAATCTTCTATTGCACCTTGTGTTTGAATCTATGTAACAGTCGGTACCTCTAACACCGTTGGATTGGCTAGATGGTATGTTCCAAGCAGCAGTGCAGTTTTACCCATACCCCTGACCCGTTACAGAACCCTCTCTTACATTATGTAAACTCAAAACTGGCAATGTTCTGTTTCACCTAAATAGGGCTAAGCAGTTATTTCCAAGAATGGTGTATACTACCTCCACAATCAAAAGAGATCCAGCCAAGACTGAGTGATTCTTTCTTACATTAGGGAGCACAAGGTAAAACAATGCATTATCTCTCTAGAGGGGAGGCTCTAACATGCCAGGCATAATTAGACTTGTAAGCTTTACTAATGTGTCAGATCTCTAAATCTTCTAAGTTTATTTCACCATTAAGTTATTCAGGTCAACCATCACTCTCTGTTCAATAGATACAGTTAATATGGTGTCACCATTTTAGTGACTGTGAGAAGCGCTGAGATATTATGTAAAATACAAAAAATGACCAAAGCCTCTGTGCTCTATATTGTGAGAAAGAACAAAAGATTTAACAAGTCTTCAGAAAAGAGATTGGTGGTGTCCTGCTCTTCCTGTGTAAAATAAAACAGCCGTAATATTTCATTTTGATGGAGTTTAAGAAGAGGCTCTGCTCATTTGTTTTCTAGTCTACTTTCTCTCTCTTGTTCAGATTAGATAATTACTATTGTTATATCTTCAAATTCACTGTGTTTGGAGACTTTTATTGACCAAAAATATATTTTCTATAGTTTCTACTATTAAGCTGACTTCTATACTTTAAAAACATTTATTCAGTCATCAGTTGTACTATGTCCTAGTCTATTTTTGGTAGGAGGATGCCCAAAATACAAGATAGCATTTTAATGATTTTTCGTGTCACTCATTTATTCCCAGGCTGTGCCTGTGCCTTCCTTATTTTATGGAATTTTTTTTTTTTGCCTTTTTTTTTTTTAAACCTGTAGATGTTTCATAGGGCTCAATTCTTAGTTCACTCTTACTTTCACTCTCAATTCTTAACGCATGCTCATGCCTTTTATCACTTAATCTTCATTGTGATTTCCACTTGCTCAAACTCGTGAGCTGCATTTCCAACAACAATTGGATATTTGCTTCTAGTTGTTCAACAGATTATTAAGCAAAAAATTTTTTAAAAAATAAACATGTATGTTACATCATAATTGTCTCACTTGAGGAGAGAATGCAGAATTCTGGTAGTGGGTTTTTGTTTTTGTTTTTTGTTGAATAGGGCATTTGTTAAGTGCGTAAGAAAGGAAAGACCAAGATAGACTCAATCCCTTCATATATAGAATATATTGTGTACAGTAGGCAGAGCGACCCCTTGATTTAGCATTGTTTGTGAATTGTGTTTATTAAAGCAGTTGGTTGTTTTTAATGTCTTTGTTTAACATGAGCTATCTTTTTTTTTCTTTCTATTTTTACATCTTGGTAATTCTGCATGTTATTGTTCTTGCCAAGCAGTTTGTAGCAGTGTCATATTGCTAGAGGTCATAATTCAGTATATATTTTAAGTGTTTACATTTTCTCTCTTTGTTAGTTACCCCCATTTCACCTCTTGAGTACAATGTTTTACAGGAATGCTTTTGGATTTTATTTGTATTTATTCCCTGTAAATCTTCAGCCTAGCAGTCAACTGAACTAATAACCGTCTCTTTATTGCCTGCAGACTGGCTGACTTCCAGTACCTCATTGTTAGCTGTTCTGTTTAGTCTTTTCATGTTATTTGTTTAATAGTATAATTTTTAAAAGACCTGCTGAACACTGCTGTTTTTGATGTTTCTCTTAATAGAACTACCACATGCGTACAAGAAGATACGTTTCGAAGGTCAAAAACAAAATCATGAGAATAAGCCAGTTGAAAATAAAATTATGTTGTTTAGACAAAGCTGTAATTCTGAGAAAATAAAAGAATTTTCGTCATAGCGAAATAAATAAAAGACATATAGCCATTTTCTGTTATTTGAGAAAGTACTTTTTTTGATTCCTGTCCATGTATTTAAGTCCTTTTTATATGAAATACTGTTTTATTTTTTCTCCATATTTATGTTCCTGGTCTTTTACTCAGTTTTCACAAATTGAACATTATGAACTTATATCATTTTTACATACTAGAATCCATTTATTTTGAAAGAAAACATTTAAGTGTTGTAAAATATTTTGTTTGGGATAATCTTATTTAACAGATGAAAAATTTTCTTCTATGCAGTTTATTCCAACTTCTTTTTTATTTTAACATGTCTTCTATTTGATAGAAACAGCTAAGTATTGGACATAATATTGAAACTAGCATACTAAAAACCCCTCAGGATTGATATTCTTATGGTTGTTCTCTATTCTATGTGCTTAACTTTTATGAAGTTATTCAAAAAATTACATTAAAAACAACAGTGTTGTTTACCACAGTTGACAGGATCATCTTTGGCACATAAAAATTGGTTGGAGTTCAATATTCTGCGAAATGCATGCAATATTACTCCCACATTACTAGAATAAAAAACTGTAAAATTAAAGCCTTGCATAAGCTCATGGAGTATAAAAAGATTTAGAAACAAGAGACTCAAATGATAATTATCAAAACACAAAACACTTCATTAATTATATAGAAATAATAAAATTTTTAAAATGGTGACATCTGAAAAGTGATGAAGGAGAAAGGGAGAAAAGTTTGCTTTTATCTCTTTTTCTTAAGTATGCATTATAGAAGAAAAATAAAAATGTAAGAACTTGGGAGGTGATTTTCATGTCTTCTTGTAGTCACTTGACTTCCATGGCCCTGTTGCAATATGAATGCTGATGACTAAATCCACGTGGGCTATAAAACATCATAAAAAATTCACTCTTACTCTTAGTTTCTGTTCCATATTTAATATCTCTTTGATAATGATGCAACTGTTGACTTGTTTGCCTAAAAATTCATAATTTCTATTGAAATGTTGCCTGCCAATATCCCTAGAGTATAAGTACTATCCAAAAAAAATATTTATGCAGTTTATCATCTAGTTCGGCAGTAGATAATATTATTGATTAAATAAGTATCAAAAATTAAGGTCAAAGTATTGTTTTCACCATTTCATCAATGTATCTTATAAACTGTAAAATTTAAATCATGTTATATTGTTAAGGTATATAAAATTAAAATATTATTTTAATTACTTAGTGTTGGAAATCTCAACAGACAACAATATAGTATGTGAACAATGCTTCAGATTTATCAGTACACATAGCACAATTAAGATGTACAATGAATATGCAAAGGTTTTAGCTTGTTGATGGCAATAATCACAACTGTGCTACTTTACTAATGATTTTGCTATCTAAAATGTTCACTTAGGGATGCGTGGGTGGCTCAGTTGGTTAAGTGTCTGCCTTCTGCTCCGGTCATGATCTCTGGGTCCTGGGATGAAGCCCCGCATCTGGCTCCTTGCTCAGCAGGGAGCCTGATTCTCTCTCTCCCTGCCCCCTGCTCCTGCTCTCTCGCCCTCTCTCTCAAATAAATAAATAAAATCTTTAAAAAATAAATAAAATGTTCACTTTAAAACTGAATTATATTTGTCTATTAATATCTTTATGAATCTGATGAGTGAGTGAGAGACTGAAGGAGATGGAAAGAGAAGCAGAAGTATATCAATTTATGAAATGTTATAAACAAAATACTAGGTATATAATTTTGGTGAATAAGACAATGTTGTGGAGCTGATATTCTATATATAAACATGGATCGTGTACAATTTGTACACAAATAAATACAAATTTGTGTACACAAATTTATACTTTAATATATTATGTATATATATAATATATAAGATGTTCATGCTGTCATAACCTAGAATTTCACTCAACGATCAAAGATCTTTTTTTTTTTTTTTAAAGATTTTATCTATCTATTCGACAGAGACAGAGACAGCCAGCGAGAGAGGGAACACAGGCAGGGGGAGTGGGAGAGGAAGAAGCAGGCTCATAGCAGAAGAGCCTGATGTGGGACTCGATCCCATAACACTGGGATCACGCCCTGAGCTGAAGGCAGACACTTAACCGCTGTGCCACCCAGGTGCCCCGATCAAAGATCTTAATAAAGCAGAATTCTCTGGTAACTTGTTATAAAAAATTTTAAGTTTTGGACATCTATCAACACTGTCTAGACATTAATTGCAATAATATATGAAATCTAAATCATTTCATGTTTTTGGTATTTATTTTTAAAAAACATTTCGTTGATTCTGAAATTAAAATTCATCTTTTAAACAAAATGTGGGGAATGTGGCAGGGGCTTGGCAGAGGAACAGGCTGTTGTTTTATTACACATGTACGACTTCGGCCTTACCTACAAAGTATGTATTTATTCAAGTTTTTCATCAGTTTAGTTGTTTACATTGGACATATCACTGGGAGTTTAATTTCAACTTTCACTTGAATTCCTGATTGTTACTGCTTGTCACATGTCTGGTTGGTAGTACAATTAACACTATGAAATTGCTACATATGTGACGAATTTATCAAAAACTTCAAACCCAAGGAAGCTTATGTGACATATTCATGCAATATGAAGGAGTATTAGTCAAAGTATGTGCAACTCCCAACTCTCTGAGGTAATGTCTTACAATTCCAGCTGCCTCGGCCTCCCTGAATTTTAATTTCTGACTCCTTAACTCCACGGAACTGCCCTATTCTATTTACGTTTCCATTCTCTATGCTAATGTACAGAAATTGTTCTAGCCTGAGCCCATAAAGCTCCTTATTTGTTTGCCTTTATTTAGGGATCATAGTCCTATATGTATGTTGACAAGTATTTGAAAATAATTGATTCACATATTTTACAAATGTCCTAGTTGTTTGTTTAAGGTGAGAGAATAACTCTAGTTTTCATGTGGAAAGAAATGGAATTTTAATAATATGGTTTTTAGGTTAAAAAACATAATATTATAAGTAGCTACATGATTATATATAGATTTGTATCCCCCCAAATATAGATTATATATAGATGATAGATAGGGATATAAAATTTTGGTAACTAAAATATGCATTATTTTTCTATTATATTATTTTACTTATTGATCCATCTAAAGAAAAGAGAGCAAATGGTTATCTTTGTAGACAGAGATAATGAAAGAGATTGGATATGTCCAATCAAGACAGGATTCTTCAAAGGTACCTACAGTGTTTTCTTTCTTAACTGGATTTTGAATGGAGAAGTTTTACTATATCAGAATACTTCATAACTCACATACATTTTTATAAATTTATATCTAGTAAAAATAATTTAGAAATACAAAACTACCAGGTAATTTTTTTAAGGTTTTATTTATTTATTTGACAGAGAGAGCACAGGTAGGCAGATCAGAGGTCAGAGAGAGAGGGAGAAGCAGACTCCCTGCTAAGCAGAGAGCCTGACTTTGGGCTCCATCCCAGGACCCTGGGATCATGACCTGAGCTGAAGGCAGATGCTTAACCAACTGAGCCACCCAGGTACCCCTGAAGCTATTTTTTAAATGATGAACACATGTCTCTGTAATGTACTTCAAATTCTGAAAGTGAAATTTGTCTATCCTTTAAAAAGTGCCTCAAATAAATTTTAGAAACTAGTAATAATGATTACAACTAATAATAATAGGACTATTTTTCAGTGTTAACACCCTAAAATATATTTACATACACATTTTTAAAACAATGTGAAAAATTAAAATCTCTTCCAACTTTGCTTTGGAATTATTGGCTATTAAGATAGTTACACTTAGTTGTTTAGGAAATGAACTTCTGGTGTTATATTCTTAAATTCTGTATGTACAGTTAAGTTCCTTAATAGTTTTTTCCCTCTTAAAACCTCTGCTTAGATACATGATCTACACAGATGCTTACATTTAGTTTACATTTTCTTACCAATAAAACTCACCTTTTATATCCACTTACTTATTCACATGTTCATACAGAGATTATTACTAGAATATTTATAGGAGAATATAAGCTTCACCAGGACAGAAACTACATTCTAAATATGCTATATCACCAATGCCTAAAACATGCCGGGAACATTGTAAGCATTTATTAAATGAATGAATGAATGAAGTAGCTTGACCCTGTTACATTTCTTTTCTAAAACTATATAATTAGCTTATATGTACTTAATTTGAAGCTACCTTAATCACAATCTTTAGAACACTTTCTAGTATCTTCAATTCACTTTAACAGATACCTTGACTTTTGAAACTTAAACCATATATTTTTAAAAATCTATGTACCAGATATAGTGCTTTCTCCTACATACGCAGCAATGTACAAAATACGAAACTTTGTTTTTAATCACTCAGTATCTATAGGTTTGCAAAACTTTAAAAGTTCACTTCTGATATGTAAGTCCTTTTATATTAACCAACAATTTGATCTTAAAAGCAAATGCCTTTAAAAATATATATATTCTCCATACATATCAGTTTGTTCAAGTCAGTATGAAATATAGTTTAAGTCAGTTATGAATAGGTAGTAAGTTACTGGATATAATCATAAAGACAATTAATTTTAATAAATTTCTTCCATGTTTCCACCAATGGTATCAGTGTGTGTATTACTCAGGGTTCTCTACAGAAACAGAACCAATGGAGATAGATGATAAATAGAAAGATAGATAAATAGATAGAAGATAGGTAGATAGAAAGATGATGATGATAGAGAGAGAGAGAGAGAGATAAATGATAGTGATTTTTTTTTAAAGATTTTATTTATTTATTTGACAGAGATAGAGACAGCCAGCGAGAGAAGGAACACAAGCAGGGGGAGTGGGAGAGGAGGAAGCAGGCTCCTAGCAGAGGAACCTGATGTGGGGCTCAATCCCAGAATGCCGGGATCACGCCCTGAGCTGAAGGCAGATGCTTAACCACTGCGCCACCCAATGATAGTGATTTTTTATAAGGAATTGGCTCACACGATATGGGGAAGAAGCTGACAGGTTCAAAATCTACAAAGCCAATGTCTTACTTCGAGTCCAAAGACCAGAAGCTATCATAGAGCAGGAAGAGCTAAAGTTCTGTTTGAAGGCCGTCAGGCAGGAGAATTCTCTGATTCAGGGAAAGGTCAGATGCTTGCTCTATTCAGATCTTGAATTGATTGGATAAGGTCCTCATACTTTAGGGAGGGCAAATTGTTTTACTCAGTCTACTGATTTAAATGTTAATCTTCTTTAAAAACACCCTCACGGAAACATCCACAATAGTGTTTGACCAATATCTGGGCACCTCCTAGCACAATCAAGGTGACACATAAAATTAATCATGGGTTCAAAGTAAAACTAGTTTTTTTAATTGAATGCTCTATTCCAAACATTGCTGAGCACTAACAATTCTCACTGGGTCTATTTTTGCTTTTCAGATTTCTGCTTTACAGGACTTAATTTATGAGCCTTTTAAAAATCCCTTGGGTTCATCTGTCCTTTGGGTCCTGGCTGCTTACTAAGTGGAGAGTCTAGTGACCTGTTTTGTTTTCTAGTCTCTTAACACTGCTGTGTTGGCCTTTCCTAAGTGTTGGCACCTTCCATTCACAGGCAGGATCCTTAGGAACTCCAGTGCCCCAAACTGCCACAAATTAGCCACAGGGTCTGTGACTTTCCCAGTGGCAGTATGTATGGGCTAGTGATACAACCAGGAAGTGTGGGTTAACAACGTGAGGGAAAAACTTTAACAAGGAAAAAGAGGCAGGAGATCAGAAGGAGCTATCATAAAACAACTTGCTCTTTTTGTTTAAGAGTGATTGTGCCCACAGCGGGGAGCTACTTTTTGTTTGGAAGACAGTGCATGACATTCTATTGGGTCCTTTGAGGAAATGAGCATTTGATCATGAAACAACATGAAATTGTATAAACTTAGCTTCCAGTAATGAGTTGGAGCCTTAAGAACTTGTGAAGCATAAAATCAAGTGGAAGCAGCCAAAATCCAGGATACGGTGGAAGTGAGCTCTCCAGGGTAGATCTTGAGGAAATCCAAAAGGCATGAGTAAATTGCATGAGCAGATGGCCCAAACCCCATATAACATACCTCTCATGTACGGATGCCCCTCCTTAGACCTATGACCTAATAGAGGGGTTTCTTAGCTGATGGAGAAGAAAAAGATTCAGATCAAGTTTTCAAACCACTCAGTGTGATATGTTAGTTCTAGCTGCAAAAAACTGCTGTTGCGTTACAGCCCCATTCATAGGTAGGCAGAAAGGACAGTGATGGAAGAAATCATCCCAGTGGGCAGATCTGCTAATGTTACCCTTGGGCATCCACTCTGTATAGGGAAAGACTGAGTTATAGATATTCACTGACTCCTGGTTATCAGCAGCTAGCAGCAGAAATTGACTCAGAACTCTATTTCTAGAGAAGCCGATATCACATCCTGATAGCAGTAAGTTCTATTGGACCACTTTCACTCTAAAAGAGGCAGCTAATTATCTTTACTGCAATGGACTCACACAAAGAACATGGATTGGATTCAGCCATCCCCATATCCAGGGCCTCCAGAGTGCATGATCCCTTGAGATGTTACCCCATACAATATTACCACATAGTTTTTCTAAAGAATCATTTTTCTAACCCCCCAAAATTATAATTAATGAGCTTCTGACTATGCAGCCTTGAGTCTATACAGTCCATCATCAGACTTAGTCTGCCTAGAAAAAGAGTGGAATAATATTTGGGAGGTTTAAGTAAGATAGCAGACTGGGTATTGATTAGTATAATTGTAACACTGTCTCCTTGGAATACATGAATTTAAAAATCAAAAATTGGAAGCAAGAATAGAAGCAGGGTTTTTCCCTTTCTCTATCACTATTAATGACTGGCTTGAACAATAGAACTGCCCATCCACAAAACCCTTGACTGCAACAGATAAGATATCCTCACTCCTAGCAGGGAAATACTTTCACTGGGTGACTTCCTACCGGGAATAGGAAGAAATTCATTGAAGTAGAAGCTGAGACTATCACCTGACACTCAGTGCTATCCGTGGCTTCACTGCCAATGCTACGCTGGGAAACTGGCTTTTATTTCAACCCCAGCAGGGCAACTAAGAACTGGTGATACCAAAAGTAATATTCTCAGTCAGTTCTAACTCAGAATGTCTGGTGATGTTCATTGCAACTCTAGTCTATCCTAATTATATCTTGATGTATTGAAATCTATGGGAAAAAATAGCCAAGTTTACCACCCTCAAAATGCCCTATGTAACGTGGCGAATAAATTAATTAGAAATAAATTCAAACACACACACACATACATATACATAAAGGAACATAAATATCTCTTTCTCATTTCTGCACTTGGTCACCAAGTTAGTGATTATAACTCCCCTCTCAAAAATCATTTCCATGTTCACTTTGTCAGCACTTTAGCTTGACTATGTCACGGTCCAGTTGAATTAGGTCCGGTGGGTTAGGAATTTCAGCTGCAAGATATGTACACCATATTTTGTGTGTGGGAAAAATAGCACCATTCATTTTTTGCCAATTTATAGTACTTCTTATTCTTCATGACATTACTATGCATTCTTTCTGTGTTTTTACTATGATGTTGTGAAATATAACCATTGTAATTGTTTTTCATTCTACTTCTGAGTAATGGGGAATATGACAAGACCAAGAAATCAATGGGTATCAGCCTTACGTTTTACCTTAAAATAAATATGTTGGTTGAAAGTAATGCTGTGTAGGATATCAAAAGGTGGTGGAGGCCCACAGATGGTGGCCCTGACAGAAGTATGGTAGACACGTACATGCCTTGCCCATGGCAAGAACACAAATGAAGGTCCATATGCTATAGGTCTAAATAATTAAAAGTGACAAATCTAATTAGATGACATATGACCTATCTTCCTGACGAATACGCCTTCATAACAACCTAAAAGGCTATGTGTGAGTATAAAATTCTCTGATTCCTTGGAGTTACATGTCAAAATTCAATGGGACTGGAAGAAGTAGTTCCCGGGACCTGTTACTTAGTCCCCAATCTGCAGAATGCCCAGTTTCTCTTTATTGCCTCCCTCATTTTTGCACTGCTAACAGCTATGCATGCATGTGTTGACAATCTAGTTCAATTCAACTAATCAATGAAAGTGAATAGGTGAAGGAAACGTACACGTTCAGAACTGTTCATATGTCTTCCTAGCTTCAGCAAATTTAATTTGTAGCAAATTGATCTCAAGAAATCTTTGGATTTATTTCTCGGAGCTTAAGAGCTAGTCAGACATGATAAATATTCCTAAAAAATAAAGCCTTTCCCAAACATTTTGGATTATTGTTTCTCATATTTAATAAGCAACTTAGGACCTCAGAACATCATATAGCTTAGTCCACCAGTGATTTAAGATTCAGCCATTCGTAAAAGTACATTCTTTTTTTTACTGCTCTCAGAATTCTCGAAATTCATTTGTATCTTTATTACCAAGATTTTGTTATAGTTCTATATTAGTTAATAATTTTTAAGTGGTCTTTTCCTTCCTGGTTTCATTCTCTCCTCATTTTCTCACCACCAGCCTCCTCCTCCACATGCATGTTGGGATATGGCTCACCTTACTAGGTATACACGGTGAGAAACATTTGTTAGTGCAGAAGGAGAACCAAGTTCACTTCACAAGACAACGTCCTCAGCAAGGATTATTTACTTCTGCTGCTACCTTTCCAAATTAACTTTTGGCCCAAGTTATATACCACACCATTCAAGCAAGAAAATGCTTTTCTCATAATAAAGGGGAAGAGGTTTTGTTTTAACTGACAAGGAAAGCTCAGTGAGAATTTGTGTTTTGCTTTGTTTTTTTTCTTTTTTTTAAATTCTGAGTTCTTACACCTTCTGTATTACATTTCTCAGGGTCCCACTGTCTTTGTAACAGTGAAAGGAAAGTCTGTCCATTTTTCAGGCTATATCTCAAATATTAAAATAAAATATCTATGGGGATAATTACCCTCTGCGATGTGAAGTACTATTAACAATAGCCAACCCACCTCAGGTTACTGTATTTTTCTTGTTTTTTATATAGTTTTAGGGTATCCGCTATTCTAACATTTAAAGCTTAATTCTCAATGAGTACCTCATTTCAGAAGACAGTGACAAAGGAATCATCTTCTGCTTCATGTTATGGTTGCTGGATTCCTATTCCTTAGCGATAGATGGATTTTCCATTTAGCCCCAACAGTGCCAGATCACCACTCCCAAACTCTCCCACCACCTTCTCTTAGCCCCTTCGTTATCCTTCCTTGGTAGCAATTCTTGAATCAATTTTAGTCCCAAATAATAAAAACCTATCATGCTCTATTTAAGCAGAAAAGGGAATTGATAAAAGTGTAGATAACTAAATTAGTAAAGAAGCCTGGAGAACCAGTCTCAGAAAATCTTCAAGAAGGGAAGAAGGTATCCAGTCAGAACCACACAAAATCTGCCACATTCAGAACTTTCAGCACATTCAGAACTCATTCAGTAAAAGTTGGCTTTTACTTTTCTTTTCTTTTTTTTTTTTTAAAGATTTATTTATTTATTTACTTGACAGAGATAGAGACAGCCAGCGAGAGAGGGAACACAAGCAGGGGGAGTGGGAGAGGAAGAAGGCTCATAGCGGAGGAGCCTGATGTGGGGCTCGATCCCAGAACGCCGGGATCACGCCCTGAGCCGAAGACAGACGCTTAACCGCTGTGCCACCCAGGCGCCCCATTGGCTCTTACTTTTCTGAACATTAGATACCAGATCTTACTTCCTGGCACTGGATCTTTGGTGACACATTATCCTCACTGTCAATGCTGCTCTAAGGAACCTTGATTTGCTGCCAAGATAGCTGCTTGAGAAAGGACTTCCCATCATTCCTGCATTTTTGACAGATGGGCTCTTGGTTCAAAGTGGAGAGTGGCTGTGCTTGTTAAGTAGTCTGTATCAGTGAGCCTGGTCATGCAACTTCTTAGAATTATCAGCTTCCAAAATGGAACAGTATTCTCTGGTTCCCACGAAATTTCATAAATTAGGAAAAGTATCATGGATTATACAATGTCAGTATAAGAAATCAAAAGATGTTGAATATAGATGATATCGTACCCATCTAACCCCTCAACATCATCATGCTCCAGTTTTACAAGTAAGAAACACCATTCCTAACATTTGTTTATAATTATTTGCTTATAATAAATAAAATCCATCTACTCCATTTGTTAGTGTGCTTTATTCCTTTCTGCCTGAGAACATGCAGAATTTCTTCCCTGTTACTGGAATGACCTTTTAATTTCAATTTAACAACATTCCCCAGGAAGCCTTCCCTGAAGCTCCAGACTAGAGCGTGGCAACCTGGTCCATCTGCTCATGGCACTTGTACTTCTTTATAACATCAGTTAAATAAGAAATTGTGTAATTATTCATTTTCTGTATACCTTACCTACCAGACTACAAGCTCCAGTGAGGGTTGATTTTGCTCGATAGGGATTTCTAATGCTAAAGTGATGATGTACACAAAGTAGTAACTCCACCTATTTTCGTTGGTCGACAAAACAGAATAAAGCTAGGTAACATAAGAGGGTTAGACTTACACCTAATGTCTCTTGGCAAGTTTTGGGTGATTTTACCCAAGAGTTTGCTACAGAAAATATAGTCTCAGAGAGTCTATTTTCTACTCCAGCAATTAGAATTTTAGAATCATAGAATGAAGGACCCAGGGCCCCAAATTGTGAGAAAAGAGTACAGTTTTCGAAGTTACAGGGTAGCTTTGGAATCTAGCACAACTAAAGAGAGATAAAATATGATACTTCTATATAAAAGGTTCTTATTTCAAATATTTCCAGATAATAGAGAACAACAATTATTTGAATACACTGTTGTGAAGTAAATCAATCTTTTGTCATGTTGAATTTAAGATACATATAGAAACTATCAATAATATTCATTGAAATTTTTGAGTGAAAGCATTATTCTTATTTTTGGGAGAGGCTGAAATAGAGCTTAGGGCTAAAGTTTTGGTGTTTCCATACTTTGTCCAACCCCTAAGAGAATCACGGTGATTGTGAGAATACTAAGAACAAACAAACAAACAAAACACACACACACACACACACACACACACACACACACACACACACACAAACCTTTCTCTAAGTAAATATCACAAACAATCAATCCAGTATGTCTTAATATCAAATAATCTATATTTTATTTCGGTCTAAAGGAAGGAGAGAGAGCATGTCAGCATGTCAGCATTTATCAGTATGATTCTGTGTGTGAATAAAATAGGAACTTACTAGAAGTAAAAAAGTAAAATCCAGTGGCCAGCTTACTGGGAGTATTTCATTCATAATTCTTGATTCATTTTTTTTCAGAATCATTATTTTTAATGTTAATAGATTTGTTAATAATTTTCTTCCTTCATAAAATCAAATGTGAATGATATTATTTGAAAGAGGGTAACAGGATAAACTTGGTCTTTCAATTATTTTCCTTAGATAATATGTATCATGAATCTTCTTTATAAAACAACACAAATTCAAATACTCTGAAGGTATATTGCAAAATACATAATGGAAAGGTGAGAGTGTGCAGTGAAGTGAGATATTAACTTAACATGATTAAATTTTAATGAAGGTTTGTCACATACCACCAAACACTGGCTACAATATTTGTAATATAAAAGGAATCTAACACACATTGTTCAATTGATCATGGATAGGTAAATTGTATTTAATTATTTATTTACTTCTTCAACAATATAATTTGATTCTATAGTCAGCCATCATTTTCTTCCAAATTCTTACATATGAATGAGTTCCTCATTTAAAATATTGGGGGGGAACCTCTGAAAAAATAATAAATTAAATCTGATAGGTTTCTTATGAATTTGGCAAACACTAAGTACTGAATGTATTGAATAAAATTTTCAAATTTATAATGAAAACCCTTTCATATTGTTTAAGTCGGTTAAACCTTATATCTAAAGACTTGGCCATGAGCATACTTTATTTTATATTTTGTGTCTCCCTAAAGATCAATCTGTAATCCATTGCAGTTTTTCCACATTTTCCCCTTTTATCATATACCCCTATATTTATAACTTTGCAGATTAACTTTGAAATAATTCTTCATAGATTTAGAGAAATATGCTGATAAAACTTGCTGTCGTATCTTGTAAGTACGGATGATGGCACTGAAGGTGCAGCATCCATGTCAGTTCACAAATAAATGATCCAAGATTCCTAATGCAATTTTATTGTAATTTTATTGTCATCTAATTATTTGAGAAAAATCTTTGTAAATATTTGCAGTGATTCAATGGTACTATAATAACTGGCCTTCGACAGACGTTATTAACTCTAGCTCTTACCTTAATAAATTTTCTGCCTATTGGATCCAATATCTCCTGCTTCCTTAGGAACTTTGTGTTGTTTCACTCCCTCACTCTCTCTGTCTCTCTCTTTCCCTTCTCTCCCTTTGTTCCTGCCTCTTGCTTTCTTTTTTCCCTCTCTTCTGACCAATGCCTCCCTATAAACTGGATCCATTCTATGGGTTTTAACATATTCAAGCTTTAACCAAAAACCTTTAAAATTTAACTCAGCCCTGATGCATTATTTACTTCTGTCTATCCCTTCATAGATAAAATTTTGGGAAGATATTTCTTCATTTTCTGAATTTCTACTTTCTTCCCCTATCACTCAAGTCAATCTGTCACTCAGATGTTCCTATTAATGATTTCTTATTATGGTTACGGCAGCCTCCAAAATATCCAACAGATGAGATTTTTTTTTCAGTGCTCGCATCATCTGATTCCTTAGCCACACTTGAAGTCACTCCCTGCTTCCAAAAATGCTTTCTTCCTCTATTTTCTGAACACATTTTCCTGGCTTTCCTCCTACCTCTCTGTGCATAGAAGTGGTATTTTGTGAGTATGTTTTCATCAACTGGCCACTGGTAGTCACTCTGACTCAGTCCTAGGTCATGAGCTTGTATTTCATGCTACCTTCTGTCTCAAGGTCCTTTTACCTATGCTCAAAGATTCAACTGCACAGAAGACTCATAATTTATATATTCAATTAGGACATCTCTATGACTTCTACACCCAATTATTTAAATGCATTTGTTTGAGAGAATCCTAAAACTCAGAAGTATTCAACTTTCATGGTTGGTAAATGCTATCATCAACTATCCATTTAAAAATCCATCACCCCAGAAGTCATCTTTGACACTTTACTTTCCCTAAATGTGTATATTCAACTTACAATTTAGTCTTATTGATATTATCCCATTCCTATCTCCTACAGTGGCTTCGGTGTTGGTCAACTCACATCTAATGTTGCTCAATTAAAATACATTTTCACTGCACCCGGAATGATCTTTTATCCAAGAAAAAAAGTAGATTCCACTACTAAGCAAAAATGAAATTCCCTGCATAAAGTATGTAAACAGAATTTAATAAAGTTATTTTGTACTTACTTGTAATATTACTTTATTGATGTCCATCTATATTACTGGAATAAAACTCACTGAAGGCAAGGCCCAAATAATTTTTGACTTGTTAATTTATTGCCAGAAATTACTAGGGACTAATTAAACATTTTTTCAAATAAATAAAATATAACTGCATTGTTTTTGAATATTTCCTCAAACCATTTGAGGATTATTGAAAATATTTTTTTCGATTTTACAGAGTCAGACCTTTGATCAAGTTCTAAGTGTTTTTTTTTTTCTCTTATTTTTGATTCTTAAATTCTCCTGGGACATTTACCTCATCGTTGTCTCTATTTTGTCACATGTTGACTTATCATTTGGCATGATATAGGATGCCCACAAATACTGACATTGATAAAACCCTATGATTATATATATATGTGGTAAACACAATACAAAAGTATATATAACTGGTACAGCAAAAATAAATATAAGGTGATATATTGTGCATGGACTCACTTCAATCATAATCTTATGTTTAATAAAAATGTTATTAGATTTCAAGTACTCTGAGAATAGTTTAATTCTCAGAACACTATTTTAGACAGTTATTATAATATTAAGGCTAGATAAGGTGAAATTTAGATACATTACATAACTTGCCAGAAATCATAAACGTAGTGAATGGAAGTGCAGATATTGTAAAATATTTCTATTAAATCCCGCAGTCTATGTATTTGAAGATAACTGTATACTTCCCATCTTAGATGAGTACCTGCCATTTGCTAATTCATTAATCTCCTAATTATCCTTATGAGCTTAAATTAAAATAATTATTAAATTGAAATAATAATTGTGATCATGATGCCAATTTATTTGTATTTTTCCAGAATACTACAGGCAATTATTTTACAGGGAATAAATTCAATCACAATGTTTACTTACATGTCTTGTTCCAAGTACTAAGAGAAAGCCAAACATGGTTGTTCTGAGAATTTAAATACAGAATTGAATAGAAGCTTCTTATAAATCCTTAACTTTAAGCACAAAATACTCAAAGTCATAGTCCTTGATAACAACAAAAACAAGTTCATAGAGGATTGGATTGACAATAGCTGTACTCAGAAGAAATACATTAATGTGCAAAGAATGTCTTCAGATAGGGTGAAACGAAGAGAAGTCAGGGGGAAAAACACATTTATAATACACTGTGCAAAATCACTAAAGCAATAGCTTTGGAAACCTTACATCTGCAGAAAATCTTGTGGGTCTGAATTCAATCCAAACCTGTCAAAAATATTGATGAAAAAATGTGTCTTTACATTTAAGTAAACATGAATATAGGAACCTGCTCCTAAATTCAATTTTTTCTGTAAGAAAGGTAAATCTTTCCTGAAGGTGCACTCTTTAGGCATGAAGATTTAATTACGACACTGATGATGCCAACAAAATTACTTTTCGCTAAGGCATTGAGATAGCTATTGACAAATAAAAGTGTATTGAGGATTATAATCATGTTTCTGCAAATTACTGTTAAGGCTATTTTCAATAAATAATTAGTTTCAAAAATGTAGTTTCTTTCAATACAGATTTGATCACATCCATTGTCAATATTCAAACTATAGTCTGCTTCTAAAACAGGAGTTCAACATGTGTTAAATTTCTTGATCTATCCCACTGTGTTACTTTACTTACCCAAGTCATGCTTAAAATTAGGCATACTTAACAATTGTGGAATCAGAAAATGGAATCAGAAAATATAATTAATATTGTCTTTCCCAAACAATTCATGTCTAAATCACATGAATTAATAAATATGGGCATAACGTATATTGGAGAGGCACCCTTGACAAATTTAAGCAACTAGTTTCTGGAGTTTTTCCTAATTGACGTATTCTTGCTTGACCATAAAGACATATTTTCCTCTTCAACTTTAAACAGTCTAAAATTAGCCACAGCCTTATTTCCTTACTATGGATTATTAAAAGTTCTTAAGTTGTAAATTAGTTTAAATGGCTACAGGTTGCAGACAATGCTTGCCCATATTGTCTCAAAATGAATCTTATTATGATTTGTTGCATATAATTCACAAATTATGGAACCATATTACTACCTAGAAAATTCATGTAGCTTTTTAAGGTGCAGCATCATAATAAATAAAGAGAAGTGTTCCATTCCATTAAATCTTAATATTTTGGTCTGATGTTATTCAGCCATAAAAAAGAGGAAAATCCTGGCATTTGTCCCAACATGGATGAAAATTGAGGGCATAAGTGAAATAAGTCAGACAGAAAAAGACAAATATTGTGTGATCTCACTTATATGTAGAATCTATTTAAAAAATACGAACTCAGAAACAGAGAACAGACTGGTAGTTGCCCGAAGTGTGGGTGGAGGGTTTGGAGAAGTGGGTGAAGGGGGCCAAAATGTACAAACTTGTAGTTACGAGTTAAAGAAGTCCTGGAATGTAACGTACAGCATGGTGACTGTAGTTAAAAATACCGTTTTGTATATTTGAAATTGTTGCTAAGAGAATAGATCTTAGAAGTTTTAATCACAAGGAAAGACCGTTGTGCCTGGGAGGTGGGGGATGTTAACTAACGTCCCCATAATCATTTCACAATACATACATGTATCAAATCACGTCGTGTCCCTTAACTTATATAATATTACATGTCAACTATTGCTCCAAGCAGGAAAAATATTTTGCTTGGGAAGCATTTCCGAGGAGTGGTGTAACAGAGTAACTGCCTTAATCTCACCCTAACATAGTCTGTTCTTGAGAATGCGTGTTCCGTCTGAGAGTAATGAAAATCGTAAACGCATTCTGACTGGTTTTCAGACACCAAGCACTCCAGTTATGATATTAAATATAAGATTTATCTGAGAGAAGTTAAATTAACATAGGAGGGGAAGGGGGTTAAAGGAAACATGCCAATTCCTCCCCCCCCTTTTTTTTAGGATTTTATTTATTTATTTGACACAGAGAGAGACAGCCAGCAAGAGAGGGAACACAAGCAGGGGGAGTGGGAGAGGAAGAAGCAGGCTCCCAGTGGAGGACTCTGGGATCACGCCCTGAGCCGAAGGCAGAAGCTTAAGGAGGACAGAGCCACCCAGGCGCCCAACCAATTCCTTTGTTTTACTAAATATCTTAATACACAGTAGCATCACTGACAACAGTAGAACTTGTGATCAATTACTCACATTTTTCTGGAAAAGAGCTGCTGGCTCTCCAGTCTGGATTAAGATAAGGAGAGATATCTACAGGGTGTTTTATGCTGGGATACTGGAGGAGTTCATGTGAGAAGAAATTATACCAAAGAAGGTAACTCCCAGGAAATCAAAGCTATTTAAAAAATACACAAAATGCAATATTAAATGTTATTGCTTTTTAATTAGCCAGTTGTCATTCTAAATATATTTGAAAAATATACAAAAAAAATTCTCAACATGTTAAAAAGTATTTAAACAAGGTGAGAAGGAGAAATACACAAAGATAAGCACTTACTGTTAGGAGAAATTTTTAGAGGAAAATAAGTTAAAAAACGCCTTAGAGCAAGGAGTGGATTTTCTGTTTCTGAAATAGATTATCATTTCTGAAGTAAAGGTCAAAAGATCATTTAATTTAATTTAGTGGAAACAAATTTTGGTGTGGATTCCTGACTCCCAGCATCTATAAATTAAGAATCTCAAAAGCAGTTTAAAAAAAGTATGTGTTAGTATTCAGTTGGTGCTTCATAAGTGATTTTACATCGCTGGGCATCTTGTAGCACCTGTCTTTGTTCTTGCTAATTCTTAGAAATACCAAGGTAAAATGATTCTTGATCAAATTGAAGTGAAGGATATATCTCTGTTTCATTGTTACTTCTATTTTAAAATCATAGGTTTTAAAATGTCAGTTTGAGACCTAGAGAAAATAGGAGGTAGATAATTTGTTAACTCCCCTCTTTAAATTAGTATGACATTATATATACATTTTGTGAATACTTAGGACATTAACAGAGCATTATGAACATCAATTGCTACGCCTTCTATTTAATGTCGTTTAAGTTAAATGACATAACACCAAATGCAAAATCAATTGGGGCAAGATTTTTGTTTTGTTACAAAATGTTTTGTTTTGAACATAGCTATGGTTCTATGTTGTGTAAACAACAAAAATAAAATACACTATTACACTATACTCTCTCCCTTTGCAGTTTCTTCAATTTTTTAATCAAGATTTTCTTAAAATTATATATGAATATTCTCAATTAATTTCCAAGGGTTAAGAAAAAAAAGATTAATGACAAATTAGAATGTTTTATGTTCAAGCACAGGGCTTGATAAAATTCACATAAATAAAATTTCAGTAAGTATGTATGCCTATGCAATGCCAATGTAATACTTGAGTAGTAAGATATCACTGCCTCAGTTGCATATTCTGTATTAATGTGATCCAATAAAGATATGAATACTCTTTCCTCATGAAAATGTTTAAGAACTTGTTTTGCCAATATTTACCCTATTTAAAATCTAAGATGTTAGAGGGTTCAACAAATTTCCAATATAACTTATTGATAACCGACCAGGTACTGTAAGTTACTATATTCAAAAACTGAGAAATCTTTTCTTTAGTAAAAGTGCTTAATTAGTTGTTGCTGCCCTGTCTGTATTCACTTTAGCATTTGAGGAATATTTGCTCATTTAAAAAATACTTAGTCTTGTTAATATTAATTATTATCTAAACCTTGCATCACAAATCAATTTTAGAAGCATTGCAGGATATGTGAACTGTATCCTGTTATACAATCAATTAAAAAGAACATGGATAAGAACATGCAAGTAAACATATTGTCCACGTGTACACACACCCACCCACGCACTAGCGTGATTTAGTAGTACAATAATTGGTAGTTATATTTTTCATTTTTTAATGAGGCAATTTCTTGTTCCCCCTTTCAAATTTTTCTTTGAAAACGTCTTTCTCTATCATTAACCTTATTCTTGCTAACTACATATTAGCCACTCTGGCCACAACTCCTCTTTATACCTAACATAAGAGGTAATTTCTGTAGGAGCTTTGCATTCTCCCTAGCAGATTATGTTGCCATTAAGAGATACTGTAAGAATATAATGCAGGAGTCAATGCTACTATGGAAGTCCAAATGAGAAAATAAACACATTTAACTGGCAGCAAGAGCAATTTGGAAGGAGTGTGCATTGGAGGCTAACCAGAAATTCATTGTTGTTAAGGCATACAGACTATAATGCCGAGCCTGGATTCCAATTAGCCCGGCACACACAGAAAAGCCGTTAATATCAGAGGTTCTTTACAGACTGGTACAAATGAAATTACTCAGCCCTTCTAAAAGAGTTTCTGATTTTTAGTAGTTTCCGTGGTGAATTAGTGACAAACCAAGCACGAAAAATGTTGCTAAACTGTTTGTGACTCCTGAGCATAAGTTGCTTTCCACCTGAGTAGTACAGATAATCTGCATTTTGAATAATCATCATGAATCAATTGTACTTATCTATAAGATATTCTAAGCTTTTTCCAAAAATAAATAGCCTTAAAAACATTATCTTGAAAAAAATAGTACTTGAATATCAGAAGACATACCTAAATTATTATAATAAACTGGTCTGGGGGAGCCTGGGTGGCTCAGTTGGTTAAGCATCTGCCTTTGGCTCAGGTCATAATCCCAGTGGCCTGGGATCGAGCCCCTCCTTGGGCTCCCTGCTCAGCCAGGAGCCTGCTGCTCTCGCCCTTCCCAGCTTGTGTTCTCTGTTGCTATCTCTTTCTCTATCTCAAATGAATAAATAAGTCTTTTAAAAAATTAACCTACTGGTTTAAATAATTTTCATTAATTAATATTTATATAATTAACCAAATTAGAATAAATTTGGCACTTATAGGATTTCACATTCAAATTTTAATAAAAGAGAAATCTGTCTTCATTTTCCTTCTGTTTTTCTATTATAAAGTGCGTGGTCACAAATTAACCCTGATTTTAATAGAGTTTTAGAAGGAAAATAACTCGTTTGTTAAGTCTGCAGCAAAAATAAGAAAAATGAACATCAGTGAAAAGATACTGCATGTTTCTTAAGCTACGTATTGTATATTTGAGAGTTATTTTTATAATGTATAAATCTACTTTTACTACATTTATATTTGACTGGCTTATAATCCGATTTTGTTTATGCCAGGGGCTGGTTAGGTCTCTTCTAATCTTTATGTCCGATCTATATTTTGGAACTATGTGTATCTGACCATAGTTGCACATTTGAAGATCCATTTTAGCAATTTACTGCAGTGCTAAGAAAATGAAAGAGTAATCCTAGGAAATTATACAAGAATTGGGTCAATTTTTAGAGAATAGATGCCAAATCAGAAAAATATCACAATAATGTAGCACTCTCCACTGATATGACCTTCAGAAAGTAATTTTTAAGTGCTTAAAATAATCAGTTTTCTTCATTTTTACCTATTTTATTGTGGCGTTCTTACTGCATGATGAATCAATTTGTATTTTAAGGACTACTTCAGATTGTGAGGAGTATCCTATGTTATGATTCTATTTGAGCTGCACATCAGCTATGGTTATTCCACTGAATAACACTAACAAATGTATCAAATATAGGATTATGTTCAGCTTTTTTAAAAAAGATTTATTTATTTAACAGAGAGAGAGAGTGAGCACACGCAAGCTGGGGGAGTGGCAGGTAGAGGGAGAAGCAGACTCCCCACGGAGCAAAGAGTCTGATGCGGGACTCGATCCCAGGACCCCGGGATCATGACCTGAGCTGAAGGCAGAGCCTTAACCCACTAAGCCACCAGGCACCCCTCCAGCTTTTTGTTAAAATATTGTCATGATCATTCTTAGATTTATTTCTGGGAGCACATGTGCCAGAGAGTATATGC
Source organism: Ursus arctos (assembly GCF_023065955.2). Taxonomy (NCBI): domain Eukaryota; kingdom Metazoa; phylum Chordata; class Mammalia; order Carnivora; family Ursidae; genus Ursus; species Ursus arctos. The sequence goes on from NW_026622775.1 coordinate 23,162,710, forward strand.
ATAAGAATAAAGTTGTTGCCCCGTAGGGTATATATCTTCATTTCTCTTAGAACATGCCAAATTTCTTTCTAAAGCAGTTTCATCAATGTGCACTCCCACCAGAAGTATAAAATTATTCCAGTTCCTTCATATGATTACTAAGACTTGATATTTCACACTTAAATTTTTGCTAATTTGGTGGATATAGAATGATATCTCATTATAAGGTCAGGTTGAATCCCACCTATTATTTATCAGGTTAACATCTTCATATATTTAATGTCTAATAAGATTTGGTTCTCAGGGAATTCTGTGTTTTGCCCATATTATTGGATTATCTCTTCTTCTCAATGATTTATAATCTTTATATACTCTGAATGTATGGGTTATGTCAGTTTCATATATCTTCTTCCAAGTCATGGTGTATGTTTCCACCTGTTATGATTTATTTTTGTAAATATATTTTTTTATTTTGATATCATCTCATTTATCAGTCTTTACCTTTGTCTTATAATTTTGCCTTTGAACTTGAGAAATTCTTTTGTTATAAAATTTATGTTATAAAATATTTTCTTATAAATTCTACAAGTTTTGTAGTTTTGCCTTTCATCTTCAAATTTGTAATTCATCAGATCTTTGTTTATGTTGTGAGGTAGGACTTCAGTTTCATTTTTTGACATATGAATAGCTAATTATCTCAGCATGTGTTATTGTAAAGTTCTTTCTTTCTGCAATGACTAACAATACCATTTCTGTCATAAATCAAATTTCCATACCGTGATATTTGTTTCTTGGCCTTCTGTTTAATTGCTCAATTTATCTGCTCTGTAGCAATATTGCATGTACTTATTATTTTAGCTGAATAAGTAATTCTTGTGATAAAACAGAAGTCATCCCATCCTGTTAGTTTTGCATTAGATTGTCTTGTGATTCATTGATTATTCACCTTATCTTATAACTTTAGAATTATCTTGGGAAATTCCTTGAAAGACTGTTAGGAAATTTAACTGAAATTACATTGAATCTATCAATTTGGAGGAAATTACCACCTTTATCATATTTAACCTTCCTATCTAAGAATGTGGTATATATTTAAATTTATTTATTTAAATCTAAAGTCTTTCAATAAAGTTTTATAATTTTCTCCACTAAGGACTGGCACACACATGTTTCTACATATATATTTCTACATTACTTTACGTATTAAAATAGTATATTTACATTATGTTAATTGATATATTTTATTTTTAGTGATATATTTTACTATAACTTCCTGTTTGTGGTTACATACAGAAATATACACAGTTTCGTACATTGATTTTGCATCAAACATATGAAACCATAGTTCCTTGTCATTGTATCCATACATTCATTTGAATTTGTTTGTAGAAATAGTATTATCTATATGCTATGAGAGGTTTTTCCTTCTTTCTGAAACTTTTCATTTTTATGTGGGTTTACTTTTTTTCTATCTTCCTATTTTAACTAGACTATTCACTGTAATGATAAGTAAAAGTGATGAGCATGAGAACCCTTAAAGTTGTGCACAGTGTACCCCCTTAAAAATAATGCTTTCAGTGGTCTGTTAGGTAGAAGCTAGACATGAACAGTAGCAAGAACGCCCAGAGGCAGAGTCCCAAATCCTTGAAGAGGTTGATAGAGACATGAGCCAGAGGCAAGAGCAGTGATGAAAAAAACAAAAACAAAAACAAAACAAACTACATATTGCAAGCCCTGGAGCTCAACATTCTGACTTTGTGGCTTCTAACATCTTGGACCTGACAGCTCAAGAGCCACAGGTGCAGAACATGCCTTCTCCTCTTCCACCTCTGCTCCAGGTAAACCCCTTATAATGCATTTGCTTTGAGGGCACAGCCTCCTCCCTCCCCTCCATCCTTGAGAAAGGCTGCCTTGAAGGTTCCTGAACAAACAGTGTAGCATCAAAAATTCCCCCTCCCAACCTGTGGGAGGAGTTTCTCAAAAGATTGGAAGCAGCTTCCATTAGAGACCACCACACTGTGTGTCACAACTCCTGCCAGCTAAGAGACCCAATAATATCCAATTCCCAAACAACCTGGAGGCTGATTCCACCTTGGGGAACCCGCCTGCTCTCCCACCTTAAGAGTCTACTTTCACTTTAAGAAACAGCTTCATGCTTGCTACTTTCCTTCTGGCTGTCTTTACAGGAGCCCAGATCTTCACATAAATCCTCTCGTGGGAAATCCAAGGACCCAAACCTCCATTCACACAAAGCCGACATTCCCTCATTCCTGACAGTCCTATTAAGTATAAAGTTTTGTAGGAGATTTTTATAGGAAAGTATTTATCTAAATAAGAAAGTTCTCCTTAATTCCTAGTTTTTGTGTTTGTTTCTACAATGTTTAATCAAAGAATGTTGAATTTTCAAATATATCTTCATCATCTATTGAGATGATGACATGATTTTTCTTCTTCAATTGTTAATTAAGACACCTCAATCGATTTTTTCCTCATTTTAAACCAACCTAACATTCCCAGAACACATAGGATTTGGTCCAGATATATTAACTTCCACTTAGGATTTACTTGATTTCATCTGTTAAATTGTTTAGAAATTTTTGCATTTATTTGGGGCGCCCGGGTGGCTCAGTCATTAAGCGTCAGGTCATGATCCCAGGGTCTGAGATGAGCCCCGCATCGGGCTCCCTGCTCATCGGGAAGCCTGCTTCTCCCTCTCCCACTCCCCCTGCTTGTGTTCTGTCTCTCGCTGCCTCTCTCTCTTTCAAATGAATAAATACAATCTTTAAAAAAAAAAAGAAATTTTTGCGTTTATTATAATAAGTGAGGTTGCCTGTCATCATTTCATGTATTGTCCTTGTGGGGTTTAGTATATAGAATGCATTAATCCAATAAAAATAGTTGGAGAATATATCTTATTTTCTATATTTTGGAGTGGGATATGGGAAATGGGAAATGGAATTATTTTTTCCATTGAATGCATGTTAGCAGTTGTTGGTAAAGTAAAAATAAAAAATCTCAGTTTGGCGTTTTCTTTTTGAAGACTTTACTCAGCTAATACTTACAAAGTTATAAACTGAATCTGATTTTTAACATATTTTTCAAGTGAATGTTTATTTAGAAATTCATTTATTTGCTTGATCTTTTCAAAATAATTGGCATAATGTTTTTCAAATTAAGCATTATTATTATAATACACATTGTAATGTTGTTAGACCCTTCCATCTTAGTTCATCATTTTCCTTTCTACATTTCTGTTTGCTATGTTTTAGATACGTCTCTTTTGAGAGCACGTAGACAGTTTTTGAAGGGCTCACCCTGATAAACATTGTGTTCCTTAACTCAAGCACTTTATTCATTTATATTTATTATAATTATTAATTTATATACATTTATTTTTATATTATAGGTTGCTCTTTAAATTTTCCTATTTCTGCATTTTTCACTCTTTTTCTGCTTTCGTAATTATTTGTTCTAATTCCATTTCCCCCTTTATTCAGTCAAATTTATACATTTTATTTATCTTTAGTTTCTCCCCCACAATTTTAACACTCATGAATATAAGTCAATTGGTATTATTACTCTTCTCACAAATAGTATTTAAAATACCTTAAGTATGACCAAACTTTTCCCTAATTTTCCCAAATCATCACCCATTATGGTAATTCTGTATTTTTAATTCCCACAAGATACATTTAATGTTGGTTTGTCAGGCAATTTGTGTTTCAGTTACTGGCCTGTACAGCAGGTTCTTTGCTTTTTGCTCTGAACGGCATCACGGACGCCCTGCCAGCATCCTTTTCTTTCTGGAGAAGGACCTCCCGTGGAAGGAAGTTCATATTAGCAGGGTCTGTTTCTGGTAAGATCTCATAGTTTGAGCATCTACTTTTTCACTTGTACAGAAGTTATTCTTAGGTGGATTTCATATTGTTTTCTGTCAGGACATTTGTGATATCTCAAAATTTTCTGGCTTCCATCGTTACTATTGAGAAGTTACCTGTAAGTCTAGTGGAAGCGCTCTGAGGGCAATCCTCTACCCACTTTCGAGAGTCTCTGGCTTTGGTACATGACGGCTTCACTTTGATGTGCCTAGGAGTAGATATCTTTTGTTTACCTCATTTGAGATTTTTTTGAGCTTCTGTGAATTGTTTCCTTTTACTAGTTTTGTCATTTTTTTGGTCATTATTTTTTCAAATATTTTTGTGTCCTAGCTCTTCTTCCCTGAAATTCTGATTAAAGCATTTTGCATATTTTCATTCTAAACTGCCTGTATCTTAGCCACAGTTCAGTTTTGGTTTCATTTTTGTTTTAATCTCTTTACCTCTTAACTGCATTTTGGGTAGTGACTTATGTATTTAAGAGTGATTCTTCAGTTCTGTGTTATCTCTGCTAACAAATCCATTGAGGTTTTAATTTCTGTTATATAGTTTTAATTTTTATATGCTCAATTAGTTTCTTTCTCTAATCAGCTTAAGCACCTGTATTGGAGTCTTTATTCTCATTGGCTTTTTATTTCTTCTTCTTATTAAGTGTACTTAATTTTATAGCCTGCTATCTTCCTTTAATTTTTTTTAAAATTGTTCCCCTATTGCTAGTGATAGCCCACATTCATGATACTGGGTGTTAATTGTGATATTTTTGACTGCGGACTCCATTTTACTGGAGTTACTTTTTGTGGTAATTCTTGAGGATGAGTTTCATGATAACAAAAGATATAGCTCAATGGAATCAGTAAATGTCCCAAAGTGAAAACTCTCATTTCTTCTCTAGGTTCTCATTCCAATTAATATTCAATTTGATCAAGAATTCAGATCCTAAATGTATTTTTAAAATTTTTTCAGGGTGCTTCTGTGATTAGAGTCCTTGCAGCGTGGATTCAGTTGGACACGCTGGAGGGTCAGGAAGGCTGGGTCTGACCACTGAACATATATATATATGTTCAATTACTGACATGTAGATCAAGTTCCTTGCTTCTTATTCCTCACAGCATTCATATACATTACATATATCCCACAGCAGTTTCACTTGTTTTCAGTGGAATATTTGGTCAGATTACTTGGAAGGTCATATTGTCATATTAAAATTTTCTCTCCCTATTCTAAACTCTATTTTGCAATTATTTTTTAAATTAATAGTCTAGTAGACAGAAAAGATTTTTTATTCCTTCCCAGTAATCATAAAATGTATATTTCATTTAAAATTTTTTTCTTAGTTGTACTATTTTATGCTTTATAGTATATTTTACCTTAATGGTACTTTTTATTTTTTGAATCTTCACTGGAGTATATTTTGTGGAAGAAATGTTCAAATTGGAAGCCTTAACGGGCATGGTGTTCCGGTTCAAATTGCAGAATGTCACTGCTTTCTTTCAGTTTTTTTGCCTGGGCCAGATGGTAGAGTTGTTTGACTTGCCCAGTGTCTGGCTGAGTTAAGTGTGAACCATTTGAAATTTAATCAGTAGAAGATGGAAGTGATGGCTATTGGGCAGAGGAAAGAATTTTGATAATTTATAAAGAATTTTATTTAGATGACCATGAAAAATACAAGCTATGTTATACTGTGATAAACCTGACACTTTTGGCATTAGATTAAAATGAATTTTCCACTCAAAAAATCAATGATATGCTTCTTCTTTTCCCTTTATTAAGGAAATAATCCCCAACATTTTTTGGCTCAGAGTTTGTAGATTAATTACATGCATGATGTTTTGGTTTCATTTCTGTGCATTTTAATAGACTTATTACACATTTTCTACAAAATAGAAATACAGTAGATAAGAAAACATTATGTACAGGGGAAGTATTGCTTTCATGGTTCAGATGGATTTTTTATACAGGTATAAGTATACTTTAAGAAGATGAAAGCACTGGACTGCTCTTGAATTTTGTTTTAAATATATGATATTAAATCCATTTTCATAATTACTTTGAGCTATTAATATAACAATTTTCACAAAACTTATTTATTTATTTATTTAGAAGACAAACATATTGGAGATATTTACAGCAGTGTTCAATGTTATATTTGTATATATTCAGGAAATGTTTTTAATAACTAAAATATAGAACACATATTAAAATAATTAGAAATAACAATTAAAACACATTCCAGAAATATTTTAAATAAAATAAATTACTGTCTCCAAATAGGTTTAATTTCAATAAACTTAAGCTTATTTGTGATACTATGATTATTTAATGTTAAAGATAACCTTTTCTGGGTATAATTTTTACAGAATCATAAAATCAAAACAAAACAAAAGTAGAAGAAAACAAACAAGTGAAAATATTTATACCAAGAAAAAACCTTAAACATATATTATTTTAGGGACATCTGAGCGGCTCAGTGGGTTAAGCATCCCTCTCTTGATCTCAGCTGAGGTCTTGATCTCAGAGTTGTGAGTTCAAGCCTCAAAAGGTGTTGTTGATTGGTCAAGTGGAAGGTCTGACCTCACCTACTGGGTCAACAGGAGAGGAAGTACTAGAAATTATATTGCCAAGTTCCATCTGGTCTACTGATAAGAAGACACAGATTGAAATTCTAGCTTTACCCTAAGTAGATGTTAGCACATACAGTACATTTTGTAAAAGAAAAAGCTCTGTTCAATGCAAATAAATTAGAAAACTGCCCTTCTATGCAAAGTAGTAGATTCTGTGTCAGTCAGGGTCCCAGCAGGAAAAATTTAGCATAATCCAGTTAGGGCAATTAAAGATCTTAATCCAAATATTTAAAATTACAAGGGTCTGTAGAATAGCTTTGTTTGTTTGTTTGTTTGTTTGTTTGTTTTTTACCTTCTCTTCCATTAACTGAGTAAGGGAGGGGAACAACTGTGAAAGCTAGATGATAAAGTGGTCCATCTTGAGAGCTGGAAAAATAGTCAGTCTGAAGTAGTGCTGGAGGGAGGAAAAGTAAATGCCCCAACACTCTCCTTCCCCACTTTAATCTCCCTTGGTGATTCCTGTTGACCAACACAATCAGGAGCCAGAGGGCAAAAAAGCCCAAGACAGAAAACAGGGTCGGTAAGGGTAGAAGGTGAATCTGGAGGGGAAATGAGATTTCCAGTTGGTTCTCTTTCTCCAGGCTGTCACAGTGCTGAGCCAAGTTAGAGGATTTGGCAAGCAACGCATGAGTGGTTTTCAGCTTGTACTTTTTACCCTTGGCCAGGCGTTCTCATACGTCCTACGTGCATCTCTTTTCACCACTTACTGACATTGTGAAATGGAGCAAATCACTCCTATATGCAAAATAAACATAATGATAATATTTATCTCACAGGTGTGTTGTGAAGACTAAATGTAATTAGCTATTCGAAAGAATATTACAAATCTAAATAAATATGCAAATATGTGACAATTTTCATCATTGAAAGAAGAGAACCATTTTTCTAATAGCGGTCATATACAAGGTTCTGAGATTAATATCGCTTTCATATGAATTTTCATCAGTGTTTTATTGCTCATATTTAGTCTGTTAGATAGTCCCACTGCCCACCACACCTATCACATTTGCACTCCACTGCCTACACTTACTCCTATTATTGCTCTTTCCTAAAATGTTTTAACCAGTCTTCATGCACAGTACTAGCACTTCCAAAAAAACTATTCCTATTTCTTCCAGTTCTTCCATAGTCCTTTCTTTTCTTTATTACCACACTTTGGGTTTGTATCACATAGTCATACAGTGTTCCATGTTAATAGTTTTATACATATTTGAAAATTTTTGTGATAGCTGTTAGTAATGATGAAAGATGAGATGATAATTTTTAAGAGAAAAGGCAGAAGCAAAGCAAGGAAATTACTTGATTGGCTGTAGTTTAAACACTAGCCTTATTTGGAAAGGTTTGGTTGGCTGTTTGTCATTAGTCTTTAGGTTGTGATTTCTTAACCTTCAGGCGTTTATAGGTGGTTTACTTTTATAACTACTAAGCTATTAGAACCACCTCATCCTAATGCCCTCTTCGTTTAATTGATTTAACAGTATTAAAACCTGATATTTATGCAAAATATTTTGACACACATCATCTCATACAAAGCATATCATAAACCTAATATAATGTTTCATTTTATGGACAAGACATTAAGAGTTAAGACTCTGATTTGCCCAGTCATACATCGAAGAAACGTCAGCTCCAAGTTAACGAGGATTCTGCCAACAAAACCAGAGACTTGACTACTGTTTACAACAATAGGCTGAAATCGAAAATACAATCCATTACCATTGGCTGTTTTAGCAACTTGCTTTCAAAAGCTAATCAAATGGCTTACAAAAATTACAACAAAGTTCACATTTAATTCTACTTTGAAAAATTATGTAATGTGAATTTTTGAAGTGGCTCGTTATCTCAATTGGTTAGAGCATAGTGCTGATGAAAAACTATTTGGGTTTTTTCGCTGCAGAAACAATCTTTGCAAACTGTTTCATATGTGGACTTTCATTATAATACTTAATATGTTTATATATGTGCTGCAGTATTCCGTGTTAGACATCCTGGCGACAGACGGAAGGCGAGTAAGAATGGTCAGTCCTAATTTCCATGTGTAGACTTCTGCTATGCCTTCAGTCCTCAGTACCATACGAAACACTCCAGTATAGCAATTCTGACAGCAAAAGTAAATATACTATTTCCTCTCTCCACTGACACCTGAAGGGTCTTTTTATCCTTATATAAGTGGATGTCTCTGTGGATGTTTAGAAAAACAGAACAGAAACACATTAAATATGTATATAAGACGGAAAAAAGATGCATTTTAAGAAAAAATAAGTGATGAGCTTAGAACAAGGAAAGGGTTTAGATTCCTTAGGGAAATATTCAAGGGAGACACTTAAGAAAATATAACCAGTGGGGATTGGGGGTTGAAAGGATGACAACTGTGTAATTTACATACTCTCCTCAGTCTGTTCTACAGAAGATTCAGAAAACATTCATTTTCTTGTGAAATTCCTTTTCTGAGAATGTAAAATGACCCGTTTTTTTTGCTTGAATTTTAACAGGGGTAGAAATCAGAGGTTATCCAATAAAACTTCCCGCATCTGTCTTACATGTTATCCACAGTAGTGTGAGGTCACAAACTGTGTTTTATTCACTTTAGAATCTCTAGGAAAGTTAAAATGACTAGAGTAATTCATATTTGATGAATGAATTAAAGAAAAAGATAGAAAACATATGTCAGGGAGAAGAGGGATAAGAATGAAAGTTCAAGAAGAGGGAAGCTGGAAGAGAGAGGAAAATGGATTTTGAAATGGAAAATCTTCAGGGAACTCTCAGTTGGTCCGTATTTGTTGCCATCTTTGGGCAGTAACTTTTGTAAGCCTCAGTTTTTCCCCTTTGCAAAATCAACAATTATACCTCCAATTGCCATTCTAAATACTGAGAGATTCAGATGGCAATGTAATTAAAAGAGATTCAGAAAGCTGAATTATATCATGCCTATTTTAGACTTACTGCAAGCAGAAAAAGTCAGCAGAATTCAAACCCTCTCCATTAGATAATTTTTCTCCTGCTCCTTTGTTCTGTGAAAATATATCATATTAAAAATAACAGTTTCCTCTGAGATGATGCTTTACCTTACTTAAGTTACCCTATTCTACTACCACCTGGCTGATCTTTTCTTCTCCTAATCACTAATAAGGAATGCTGCTACCGTCATAAATTATATTACAAAGCAGGAAAACTGATAGAACAGAATTATAACCCAGCACAGTAACTGTAAAGAAAGAGATTCTACAGCTGACCAAAGGAAGGAAAGGAGTGAAGTCTGTAAGGATTTGGGAGCCTTTTATGAAGAATGTGTTTTCTTTGCAGGCTTAAATGAATTCTGAATACTGTATTGCAGTATAAAATGAAAACCAAATAGCCATACACTATTGCAGTTTTAAAAAAATAATAATAAGTGTCTTTAGCTTTCTTGTGAAGAAGTTATTTTTTTGTGTGGTTTTCAGTTGAAGTTGAGCATTATATATGAGCCGAAATGATGGCGATTGAAATAAATCTGAAATGTTCAAAGTCATGGTGCTCTTAAATAAGCAAACCTCATTTTCCCGTGTTCAGTAGGCATTCAATTCCATTATGAAGCTTGAAAGAAATAATGTAGAAATCAATGTGGAATTTGAAAGAAGGGAGAAAATAATGTGCAATAATTGTTTTATCTCCTTGAGGAATGCTGCACTGCAAAAAATCCTATAGTCTGTATTTCTCTTTCATTAGTTTCCAGTTATTACAGGGAGAATTTGCTTTTTTTCTGAAAGTATTACTAGGCTTTTTTTTTTCTTTTTTTTTTCTTTCTGTTTCTGCTTTGTAATGTGGAATTTACTATTTTATGATTTTTCCCCTGGTCTCTGTTTGTGCCTTTAATTTCCCCTTAAAAGCCTTAGTTCAAAAGCTCATTACCTCATAACTGACCTTGGAAATGGTCTGCTTACATATTTTCTGACCTCTAGAATCTTTTCTTGTAATCTGCTATATATAAGGCTAAAAGATTACTTTTTACTTACATAAAATTATTAAAATGTCTTGCCCTTGACCAAAAAATCACCACCTATGTCTGTAATACATACCGTGTAGTCCAACCTCCTGGCCAACATTCAAAACTCTCTCTATCTGGCACAAACCTTAACTTCTGGCATGATTTTTCACTATTCTCCCTCTAAACCCCATAATCCTTTCACATTGCACCACACTGTACATGTGTGTATACTGTTTGACTTCCACACCAATGTTCATACATAATCCATTACTAGAAAAGCCTGAATTATACCTTTAAAATCTTAGTCGTTCATCCCAGAGCTAAGCTACAAAGGAAAATGGCCAATTTTTCACCCAATTACAATTTTCTTCTTCCTTTTCCTCAACTGTAACATATTAAAAAATATAAATTATACTCTTGGCTTATATTTTTCATGAAAATATCTTATTCCTACCAGAAGATTATAAATAAGAATTAAGCCTACTTTCTATGTCCAGTGATGTGTTTCACAAATATAACCCTTAGCCTGTAAGGTCAACTTGCAAATATACAGATTCTCAATCCTTACCAAAGAGTTACTGATTCAGTATGATTGAATATTTCATACACCACCCACTAGGTTTAGAAAACTATAACCTAATTCAATTGCATAATTCCAAGTAATGAATAAATCATTTTTAAATAAAAGAAAAGTTTAATGCATGAGTATTTATGAATAAATGAACTGAGGAAAGAACGAAATGCTTTGTTAGAGAAATCCTATATTATTGAAGAATTAACTTTAGCTCTGCTATTTAATCCTTTTGAAGTAGAAATTTAGTCTTGCTAAGTCCCAATTTCTTCATCTGTAAAACTGAAGAAATGTTGTTTGAAACACAATTAAAAAATAGGCTACAATATATTCTTTTTTTAAACATTTATTTATTTGAGAGAGAGAGATTTTCTTAAGATATAGCCACCTGTGTGTTTCTTTTTTTTTTTTTTAAGATTTTATTTATTTATTTGACACAGAGAGAGAGAGATAGAGAGAGAGAACAAGCAGGGGGAGCAGCAGGCAGAGGGAGAGGGAGAACCAAGGAGCCCTATGTGGGACTCAATGCCAGAACCCTGGGATCATGACCGGAGCTGAAGGCAGACACTTAACCGACTGAACCACCCAGGCACCTGCCACCTGTGTGTTTCTGAGGCTCAGGACAGTAGGTTTTTTTTTTTTTTAATTTCTCCCTTATTTTGTCATTTTTAGCTCAAAATTCCATCTGCATTTTAGAATTTGTGAGATGAAAATATAATATTGGACATAGTACATATGTCTCTTACAGCTGAGGCCAGATTACCTTTTTATCAAAGTAGGAGGCAGAAAATAGACAGGCCATGCACTATAAAGAGGAGGCAGGAAGTAACAGTTGAAATACCAGACATTTTCTTGTTGCTCCCCACGATGTATGTGTTTCCACAAAAGCTTCTTTTGTAGAAAGTGTGTCTTACTTGTTTCAGAGGAAAAGGAGGCCCTATGCAAATCAAATGTATCTTAGAAATCTACCACTTCCTTTATCTCTAGGACTTTGCTTTATCCAATGTTTTCCTGTCCTTTCTATGAATTTCCTCTTTTTATGCACTTATTCATTCATGTAATGTATAACTTTTCGGAACCTAATATAATCCAGACATTGTGCTAGGTTCTGGAGATATCGACATGGATAAATGGAACCCAGAGAGCTGAGCAGAAATTATCCACAAGAAAATGTGGAAGAACATTCTTGGTAGAGGAAGCAAATGCATCTTGGTTAGTAGAATGAAAGAGTCTGTAGGACTTGAAGAATGACCCACCACCCTTTCCCTAACTCAGCAAGATGGAACTTCTGGGTGAGTATGGCCCAAGCTTCCAGTTTAGGGTACGGTTTCTCCCTGAGAGGGACCAGCTATCAAACTTTTTATCCTTCCAATCAATTCCAAGTTGAAGAAGCTATATTTGAAGCAAGCAAGACTAAGAAATACGGGTTCCTTTCTTTTACCCACACTTAGTTTCCAAAGAGGAAGTTCTGCCACAAGCATTGCAGACCAAAACTGCAGGGCCCTTGTCACTCCTTTGTAGCTTGCTCATAAAATGAAGAATCTATACCATGGGAGGTAAACTGAGAGGACCAAGGCCTACTTCTTCTGCTCAGTGTCTACTCATAGACCAAGGGTATCACTCAAAAAAAAAAAAAAAAAAAAGCAGGCAACTGTTCACACCTGAGCCCTAGAGCAGTGGTCCTCTCCCTAGGGGAGGGGCAGGTTATAAGAACAGACGCTTCAGGAGCTCTCCATAAAGGGACTGGTTTTATTTGGAACACAGTGCAGAGAAGTTCAAGCCCAAGAACACTGTCAAAAACAATAAAGATTTTGGAGGTGAGAAATTAAAAGGAGGTTGACAACTCTATAATAATAGCAAACAAAACAAGTAGGAACAGAAGCTGAACATAGAGTTGTAATATATTTGACAACAATAGCACAAAGGAGACAGATAAAGAAAAAGCTGTATTGGTATACAGAGATGGCAACAGATGGTTTCTAAAAACCGTAGGAAACAAGAATGAGAACCAGAAATGAAAAATAGTAATATTAACATAATAAACTATAAGTATATATTTGCTCTCTTACCTTCGTTAAGATATAATATTGGGGTGCCTGGGTGGCTCAGTCAGTTGAGTGTTGGACATTTGATTTTGGTTCGGCTCATGATCTCAGGGTCATGGGCTCAAGCTCCGCCCTCAGCAGGGAGTCTGCTTGAGATTCTCTCCCTCTTCCTCTCCTTCTGCCCCTCCCCCTGCTCGTACTCTCTCTCAAATAGTCTTCTAAAAAAGATACTATGTTATATAAAGTGATAATTATAAAAATTACTATTGAGTTTGTAACACCTCTAAATGTAATATATATAACAGTAATAGCACAAAAAAGGGATATATTTGGTAGGGCGATATTGGAGTAATATTTTTCTATCTCATTGGAATTAAGTAAGTATAGCTCTGAAGTAGATTCTGGTGAGTTCAGATGTATATGGTAAGCCCTAGAACGACCTCTAAAAAATCCAGATTGGAAAGGAAGAAATAAAACTCCATGTGTAGATAATATGATCTTATCTGAGGAAACTTCTAAGTATTTTACTTAAAAATTATAAGAACTAATGATTTCAAGAACATTTCAAGGTAGAAGATAAATATAAAAAAATAATTACATTTATAAAATAGCAATAAAATATGAAAATTGAATTCAGAAAACATTCTGTTTTACAATAGCATCAATGATAATAAAATACTCAGGAATAAATTTAACAAAACAAGTGCAAGATTTGTACACTGAAAACTGCACAATGCTGTTGAAAGAAATTAAGAAAAGGGAAATCATAAATGGAAAGTTATCTTAGGCTCACGGATCAGAAAGCTTAATATTATTAAGGTGGCAGTACTGCCCACATTTATATACAGATTCATTAGAATCTTTATCAATATCCCAGCTGGGGTTTTTTGGGTTTTTTGTTTTGGGTTTTTTTTAAGAATTTGACAAATTGGTCCAAAAGTTCATATGGGACTTCAGGGAACCAATAATAGTCAAACCAATCTTGAAAAATAAAGAGTTGGAGAACTCACATTTCCTGATTTCAAAACTTACTAAAAATCTATAATAATCAAGATAGTGTGGTAACGGCAAAAGAGCAAACATGTAGATCAATGGAACAAAATTTAGAGACTGGAAATAAACCCTTATATTTATGGTCAACTGATTTTTTTACAGGGTGTCAAGACAAGTAATGGAGCAGAGAATAGTCTTCTCAACAAATGGTGCTGGGACAAATGGATAGCCACACTAAAAGAATGAATTTGGACTCTTTCTTTAAAACAAATATAAAAATTAATATGGATCAGAGATCTAAATTTAAGAGGAAAAACTCTAAAACTCTTACAAGGAAACACAGGAGTAAATTTGTGTGAGCTGACGTTAGATAAAGCTTTTATAGATATTGTATCAAAAGCACAAGTGACCAAAAAATTGATAAATTGTAATTCATCAAAATTAAAAAGTTTTGTGTTGTAATCAATACCATAAAAAATAAAAAGACAACACTTAGAATGGGAGTTAATATTTGCAAATTATTTATTTGATAAGAACATATCTAGATTAAAGAACTCTTACAGTACAATAATAAAAATGACAAGTAACCCAATTAAAAGGTGGATGTACAATTTTAATAGATATTTCTCCGAAGCTACATACATGCCCAGCAAACACACAAAAAGATGTTCAATATCACTACCATTAGTGATATGTAAAACAAATTTCTAATAACATATCTTTTCGTATTCACTAGATACCTGTCATCAAAAAGTCATACAATAATAAGTGTTGGCAAGGGTATGGAAAAATTGGAACCTTCATACAATGCTGGTGGGAATGTAAAATGAGGCAGCAACTTTGAAAGAGTTTGGCTGTTCCTCAGAAAGTTAAATAGAGGACTAACCTATGGACCAACAATTCCTCTGCTAACCGTAGACTTGGGAGAAATTTTAAAATGTATCCACACAAAAACTTATAAACTAGTCTTTATTGCAGCATTATTTACAATACCCCCGAAGTGGAAATTACTTAAATGTCCAAATACCCGATGGCATTGTACATGGTAGATGCATAAAGTGGAATATTGTTCTGCATTCAGAAGGAATACGGTGCTGATACATACTTCAACATGGATGAACCTGGAAAAATGTATCACCAATGAAAGAAACCACGAAAGACCACGTATTGTATGGCTCAATTTGTAGAGACAAAAAGTAGATTAGTGGCTGCCTATGGCTAGGTCTCATTGAAGGAAAGGGGACCTCCTGCTAATTGGTATATGTGGTTTATTTTTGAGGTAATGAAAATGTCCCAAAATTGTGGTGATGGCTGCAGAACTCTGTTAGTATACTAAAAATCACTGAATTGTACCCTTAAAAAAGCAAGGTCAAGGAGGTGGTGAATTTAAGAAGTTTTAAGTAACAGTGAACATACTAGCCCAGGTGAGAGATACAGGCTTATTCTAAAAGGTTGTGGTAAAAATCAACAGAAATGGGCCAATGTTACCCATATTTTGCACGTAGAATTGCAGAATAAACTATGAAGTGATTCTAAATTTTGAGAAAGAGAGAAAAGGAAACTGCTCCAAAATTTCTGAAATAACTAGATGGGAAAGGTGCCTTGACGAAGATGTAAGATGCAGAATGGGAGGTACCAGCATTTGGTAGGTATAGGACTGGAGTTAAGTGTTTTAGTTTATACAAAGGTTGTACACAAACCTTTGGCAATGAATGTAAGCACAGGGAGAGAAACAGTATAGAGAACAAGGTAACTTGTCATAGGCTCGAGCCCAGTGGAACTTACACATCAGAAGTAGGACAGAGAAAGTGAAGTTGCTAAAGTCAACTGAAAATCAACAGTGGCACATAGAACATAGAACAGCAGCAATAAAAAGAATCGAAATTTGTGGTCAGAAACTTAAAGCATAGTAAAGAAGAAAAAAGTATTCATCTATTTTTAAAAGCTACACTGTTTAAGTAAGATGGCAACCCACAAAAACTCCCTTTTATTAAGCAAAGAGGGATCACAGTTGACTTTGAAAGAACAGTTTCCGTGGAGGTATAAATCAGACTAGTATAAATTAAAAGTGACTTTAAGGGCACCTGGGTGGCTCAGCTGGTTAAGTGTCTGCCTTCGGCTCAGGTCATGATCTCAGAGTCCTGGGATCCAGTGCGCCATCGTTCCCAGCTCTACAGGGAGCTGCTTCTCCCTCTCCCTCTGCCTGCCACTTCCCCTGCCTGTGCTTCTCTCTCTCTCTGTCAAGTACAAAATAAAATCTTTCAAAAAAATGAAATTAGTGAGTTAAGTGGTCTCTTCAAGGAAATAAGATATAAATACGTGCTCAGAAAGCAGCAATTTGGGAGAATTTATATCAAAGAGAATATTTTTTTTAAGAAGGAAGCTACCAAGATCTGTATAAATACTGTTAGGTAAAATCCAGCTAGAGGAGATGACAGAAGATGAGTGTGAATGAGGTGTGAGGAAGAGATGGCATGCTGAACACGGGAAAAGACGCCTGCAGTAGACATATACATTCTACATATATAAATACATTTCAGCAGGCTTGAAACAGAGGACAAGAAACACAGATAATTTTTGGTTCAGCATAATGGTTTCTATGTTTTGCTTAATAATATGTGAGATGAAAAGGGTGGCGGGGAGAGGAGTAAATTGAATGTTACAGATATTAGAAACATGATCAATCATCTTTATGGTTATTCTGCAATTAAAAAAAACACACACCATCTCCCTCCATTTTTCTATTACCCATTATCTGTTTTCACTCTTCCAGCTATTTTCCCCCAAAAAAGTCTGTTCCCCCAGTCCTTATGTCATCTTCACCTTCTCAACTCACTGGCCACACCGTGTCATTAGTCCATGTAAATTATTTTATACTTACTCAAGCAGAGAGATCTACCAACCTAATCTCTTCCTCTTTGACCTTTCTGCCACAGGAGACACTTGAACCTCCTGCCTCTCCTGGTTTCTCTAACTCCATTCTGGCTTTGTCTATTTCATTGCTGACCTTCAGTCTGTGCTGCTTTTTTGTTTCTTCGAGGGTACCTAACATCTTGTCCTCTGTTTTATTTCCCTCTCTCGATACGCTTTCCTAAACACTTTATACCTTTGGCTTCATTTAAAACCTATACATTCATCGGCATAAATTTATTTCCAAAATACGTAGTTTCTGAACTCAAATCTAAATGTCAGTGTTCCTTAGAAACACTACTTGGATTTCCTCTTGTATCTCACAGCCAAGCTGTCAAGGCAAATTCCTGTCCCTATATGGACTTTTTTTCTGCTCCTGTATTCCCATAGTGACATGGATAGCCCTGTTGCTTAAACATGAATCTCTATAAATATACTATTCTTCCCATCTCTCTCTCCAATTAATTAGCATAACCCATCTCTTCTGCTTCCTAGTTTTAGAACTTCTCCATCTCTTTTGTCAATTCTGACCTAGTCTGTTACTTCATCCTTTCTTTCTTTTTTAAAGATTTATTTATTTGAGAGAGAGAGCAGGGGGAGAGGCAGAGGGAGAGAGAGAGAAGGAAAGAAGCAGAGTCCCTGATGAGAGGGGAGTCCGACATGGGGTTCCAGCTCAGGACCCTGAGATCAAGCCCTGGGCTGAAATCAAGAGTTGGCCGCTTAACTGACTGAGCCACCCCGGTGCACTGCATCCTTTCTTTCTCAAACTGTTCTGTCTTTCTGTTGCTCTCCCTACCTGTAGCCACAACTATATCCAATAATTTTAAAGGCACCTCCTCCTGTCTTCAGTTCTCAGAGGAAGGGACTTCATTTCACTCTTGAGAAGCCATATGTATGAAGATAGCAAGTCAAAAGGGAATATGGACACCTTTAGAATAAAGTCCTTAATTCTTAGTACAGTAGAAAATGTCATGTATGAAAACAATCCTGTCTCTCTCCCCATTCCCTAACTTGCTATGAATCCTTTAGCCACTAGGAATTTGCCAAATTACCTAAATGTTTCAAAACCTTAAGTACATTAAAAAATAACAATAACTTGCTTGTCATTTAATTCATTTAGTTGAATTTTGTGTGATTTAAGCATATTTTTATATTGTCTCTAAAGAAAGTTACACCTGGATCTTTATCATATTTTCTTCTTCTTAAATATTATTTCTTTAATATTATCACTTACGTACCAAAAGGAAACTGGGAAGTACTGCAGTGTGATGAAAATGTGCCTGGGAGTCAGGAAGCAGGAGTTATGGACCCATTTCTTACACTCTCAAGTGGTGTAGACATGGCAAGTTCACATACATACTTCAGGTGTCAGGTTTCTCCTTACTGAGAATGTGCTGAGTTTATTAGGATGATATTTAATATTCTTCAGTTTTATTGAATTATGATTCTATAGCTTTTATACTTCCTTTCATAATTCAGAAACAAAGCAGTTGTGGTTTTTACTTAACCTATCATTAGTTTTCTTTCCACTGTAAGTAAAACATAGAAAACTTGAAAATCATTAACGTAAGATTAGTGACAGAAAACATTGCAGAAGGAATTGAGATGGGACTGACTTCTTCCAGAAAAGACATTCACCCTAAGAAAAGGGAGTTAGATTTAAAAATTGAAATGGGGCTTTTAAAATCATGTGGATAACTTACCAAGTGATACTTTGTGGTTTTTTATTGAACAGACCTGAACTTTAGCGTTAGGATACACAGAGTAAAATGCTTTATTTTAAATCCCAATAATTCTAAATTATTCATGATTTATGAAAGGATCATTTGAACTAGAGAAAAATTTGTTTAGCAAATTTTCCTTTTAACAGATTTTTTTTTGATAATGGTATTAATGTAAACAGGCCAGAAGGAGAAATGTGTTAATTTAGTTTGACAGATAGTGTTGGACACTTATCAAGTAGTGAGCTTGACAAAAATCATGCTTCACACCAACCCCTGCAGGAAGGTTAATGGGTGTCTAGGAACAGAGACAAAAAACCCTAAAGAGCCGTGAAACTGTTTTATTTTTTAACTGCAAAATCATTGCAACTAATAAATGCTTAAGGAAAAGAATAATTAAATCTGGCCTGAGAAGACTATAAATTTTTAAAGAAATTGTTAGACTAAAATGAACCTTCAATAATGGCAGTGATATCAATTAAAAGAATACATGATGTTTATATTGCATATTAAGAATTTAAAAGCCATGTTGCGAATTTCAATTTGTTTCCCATAGTAAGTCTGTGAAAGCAATATGCAAAATGCTGTTATAGTTCCTCAATCAATGAGAAATTAAGAATTAGAAGAGATAATATATTTTGGTCACAGAACCTGGTCTGAAATCCAGTTCTTCAGTACCTGGCCCTCTTTATTACCCAGAGGACAATGAACGCCAAATAAGAACAGTGAATAAAAGAAAAACTAACATTTTTTAAGGACTTCTTACATGAATGCCTTTTGAAAATGCTGTCATAAAACACAAAGTCGCACTCCACGTTCATTCAAAGAATTTAGGTAATGTGTCAAAGTAAATTCGGAGATATTGGTTGATATGCTTTTTTCCTCCCATTTTTATTCTAAGATCTAAGGGTTGCCACTACAGAGATGTCAGGATTTAGACAGTTTTAAGGGAATAAAAATGAATGAATAAAATAATTATATGTGAATGAAACTGTTATATTTGGAGAGCGAAGATTATATACAAGACAAGGTATTGATATTAATAGAATATAGTTAGAAAGGAAGATTAGAATCACATTTTAAGACTGAATTTCAGCTCCTGCATTTGTACTACATACTTAATGCAGGAGAGGCAAGAAAATATTTCGTACAAGGGAGTTGCAAGGACTTCTTTGTTAATCACAATGCAAAATATAGATGTTGATGATATGTATGTTTAGTAAATAGCTTAGGAATAAATTATCTCAGCATAGAGTAGAAAGAGGGTAAAGGTCACTAAATTTTTTATTTCTCGCCTCTCCTTGCAGTTAGGCAAGACTATATCACAAACTGGGTAAGAAAGTGATGTGTGCCCCTTCCAGACTAGTCAGGAGCTTCTCTGTTCTCTCTTACTTTGCCTTGGCAATATCTGCCCATTTGCTCCGGATAGATATTTTAGCTCCGAGATGTTGAGCTTCATGTGCATTTTTTGAGTAACTGTGTGCAGCAGAGAATCCTCAATTGCCATGAGACTGCACTGAATACGAATCTGAGCATAAATTTAACTTTGTATTTGTCACTTCACTGAGATCTTGATAATCTGTGGTATACAGCATAACCTGTCTAGTACTGACTGGTAAAGAAGTTGACATGAAAAATAAATGAGGTGATCCTTTTTGAACAAAATTTAAAAAAAACCTAAAATATGTGGCATAGAGTGAGAAAGTTGATTAGAGGCTGGAAAGGTGATGAACCATGATATATGGTGACTAAATATTTAGAAAAAAGGTCAACTGAAATTAAATGGATGTAAGAAAACTTATTTGATTGACCTAGATATCCCTATGAGAAAAGGTAAGAATACAGAATCTTTTTAATACATGTCGGTGTCTATTAGCTGTATTGCCAAAATATTAAAAAGAAGAGGAAAGCTCAGGGAAAAAATGATAATTTGAAAGCAAAATAGAAAACGAATATAGAGTTTTCAGAGGAAAAAATGTGCCTTTCATTGCTAAAAACCCCAACTACTTCTCAAAAGAGCAAAAAATAAGACCGGGAGAGTATGTAAACGGCAAATCCTAAGTATCTTTCAAATGAGGAAATTGCACCAAGAGTAGAAAAGGGAAATATATGTGTGACTCCCATTGAATTATTTCAGTTCAATGACTCAGAGCAAAGAAGAATGTGGATTTCTGATCAAAGACACTCCATTCAAGGTACCCAATATTAAGTTGGGAAGAGAGAGGGACAAAGACTAGAAAGTAGAATGTGAAAAAAAACAAATCAAAACAAACAAAAATTCAACTTTAATATATCTTGAAAAAAGTATGTGTATGTTTACTAAATTTTAGAGAAATATATTCTGTCAAAAATGGCAAAAGTCAGTCATAAAAGACACTGTTCGTGTTTAAGACAAAAACTGTCTGGGGGCACCTGGGGAGCTCAGTTGGTTAAGCATCTGTCTGCCTTTGGCTCAGGTCCTGATCCCCGGGTCCTGGGATAGGGCCCTGCGTTGGGCTCCCTGCTCAGTGGAGAGCCTCTTTCTCCTTCTCTCTCTCTGCTGCTCCCCCTGCTCATGCTCTCTCTCTCTCCTCTCAGTCTCTCTCTCAAGTAAATAAATAAAATCTTAAAAAAAAAAAACAACAACAACAACAAAAAAAACCCACCGTATTTTGGCTTCCAAATATTTACATGCTGGAAAGCAAGCTCCTTCCAGGGACTGAAACCAGGAGTTTTAAGTGAAATGATGAATAAGGGACTCTCGATGTCTGCCCAGCAGCATTTTTTTTACTACTTTGGAACAGTCATTGATATTACCATTTTCTAGTTTTTTGAATGTGATTATTACAGTTTTGCTTTTCCTGTTCTATTACTGTATTGTGGATGTATTCTATTACTAAATTGTGGAGTCAGGCAGTTAAAGTATCTTTTTGACTTTTTTGAGAGGTCATAACCCAGCTATATAATTGGCTACAGTGACTGGTTGGAACTATAGCCATGCTTTGATCCAAACAATTTCTACATTCAGGTAATGAGCTGAGAAAGATGCATAACCTACAGGGAGAGTGTATTTTCCTAAGCTATTTCATATGTGGCCAATAAGGATAAAGGACATAGAAGAATTTCTCAGAGTTAAATACCTTGTGAAATTGTCAAACATTTTTTTATGAGTTAGGAAGAGAAAAAAAGAGGGAAATAAAAGATTGAATTGAAGGGTATTAATAATTACTAAATATTCCATTTGTCATTTCCTCTCTACATTACCCAGATGCCCTCCAAATGTGAGGCTATGTGTACCTCTGGCCAAAGGGCTATGCAAGAAGGTGTTATATATTACTCTGACTGTGGGCAATGGGAAACCCATTAATGAGTGCCTAATCTTTGCCTCTGATTCATTGCCTGACTAAAACAGCTGCATATTTCAGTTGGTGCAGAAAGGAAAAGATAGAAATTCTGTTAGTTTGGGTTCTTGAAAGCCTGTGTGGAGCAAAACACTTTAATGATCCACATTAACTGGACATGTAGCATGAACAAGAAGTAAACATAAGTTTTTTGCTTTTTTGTTTTGTTTTTAAGCCACGATAAAACTGGGGTTATTTGATATTCCAGCCTTTACCGACTCCTCAGGGAGTGATGTGAGTGTCCCAATCACTGCACAGTGGCTTTCCTTTCTTTCTAGGACATTAATTAAGTATTTAAATTGTTCACCATTCCTGAAGAGATCTCATTTCAATGGTATACAATCTCTGATAAACATCGATCTAAATCACATAATTTATTTTTTTACATATTTGGAGTATCAAAAATTAGAAAAGTTTCTTAGATGAAAACTAAGATGATAAAAGAGGCAAATATCTCATAAATTGTGTATGGAAATTTCTCTGTTGGTCATAGGCTAAAGCTTTGCTTGATTTCCACAGTATGGTGTCATGAGGCCAATAAAAAAAAAGTCCTAGGTTTTATCAGCCAGCTTACCTTCATAGTCCCTCCATAGCCCTCAAGAACTCTTATTGACTAGTGAGATGACTCTTGGCATCCAAAATCATAATTGCTTTTGGATGACAAATCTAGAATTTTAATATTGGGGAAAAATGGGGAGGAGGGTGAAAATAAAGGTCAGGTGACAGGGACATAAGTTAGAAGTATAATGATACACTGTATATTAAACAGTTAGAATCATTGTATAGTATCAACATGGATATACATATTTCTCTTAATTCGCTTCAATGAATATGAAAGAAGGATATAAACCAATACTTGAATTAAAGGTAAGTTATCTGGATAAATAATTTTGTGTTCCAAAGTAGGGTGCAATTCACGCTTTACCGATTTAAAATATCTACTGGACAAACAAATGTGGATGTAATCATTACATATTTGTATTGCTTAATTTAATCGGATATTATCTTGAGTTACTGTATGCAAATGAATACAATTCTATTTCTTTAAAATATAGATTTTTCTACTGCTTGATTAGTTTGAAGGACACATAACTTTGAATATCTTCTGGTTTTTATATAAACATATTATCCCTCAGTTTTTACTCATGTTCACCCAGTAAAATCTAAAACTCCGTTGAACCGTTTACCTCCCTGTGAATCTGATACACCTCCCACGGCTGCTAGGTAAAAGTCTACTGATTCAAATGCTAATCTCTTCCAGAAACACCCTCAGGGACACATCCAGAAATAATGTTTTACCAGCTACATGGATATCCCTTAGCCTGGTCAAATTGGCACAGAAAAGTAACCATCACAGAGGCTAATATCTGTTCTCCCCTTCTCCGGCAGCAGATCCCAAATTATTGCTGGATACATGGCCAAAATAAAGACTGTATTTCAGTCTGCCTTGCAGCTAAGCATGACTACATGTCTAAATTCTGGCCAAATCGCACATAACATAAAATGATGCAGGAAACTAATTGGAATTGTGCTTGACCAGAAGGAATTTGCCCTTCCTCCTTTTCTCTCTCTTCTTCTGGCTGCCTGGAAGGCATATCAACGGTGGTATTGGGAGTTTAAGCAGGCAAACGGCACCATGAGGTGGGTGGAGGAAAAATTGGAAGGCTGGTTTTCTGATGATCACGTTATCCTCACACTCACTCTTTTCTGTCTTTACATATGTATAAGAAATATTAAAACTCCAGTCTTACTTAAGTCACCCTTACTTTTCTTTCTTGTCATTCATAGTTCAACAATAACAGGTACAACCATCCTTCAATCCTTTTTATTTATATGAACTTCTTTTCCTTGCTTCCTAAAATGTTTAATTTGCAGCCTTTGATTTCTCTGTGAATGTTCCATATGGCTTCATCTCCTCTCACAGTCAGCTGTGGTCTTATCCCGGTTTCACTGAGAAAATAAACAGCTACACATCTTCTCACCGTCACGCTCTGAAATTTACACACCTATTGCTTTTGTTCCCATCAACTTTCTTCCTGTTAAAAGTATTTCCTCCTGTAAACCATTCTCTTCTTACCAAGAAACAATTTCTCTACTTGTGCTATGGATCCTTTCTACTCTAGACTTCCTAATATCTGCATCTTTACTTAACTCCTTCTCTCTTGCACCATGATTCTCTCCATTGGGGCTGGATAATTTTCATTGGTGTACAGATATGTTCTAATTAGTAATGTTCTTGCCAAATAGTGAAATATGGAGAACACCAGATTCTCTGCTCCCTTTCACAGCTAACTGTCTCTAAAGAGCCACCTATCCACAGTGTGTCCATACCTCACCTTCTACTCATTCTTCAATCAATTATAAAATCAGCTCCCAACTCCAGAATTCTAGTGAAACTGCTCTCATTCCAGGCACTAGTGGCCTCAACATTCAGAAATCGAAAGTAAACTTTCTCAACTTCACATTTTTTTAATCTTTGGGGATCATTTAGAGAGGTGAGCCCATCATCATTCTCGTACAAATGATAGTATTTTGTCACCAATTATTATTGTTTTTCCTCCACCTCACTAACATTTTCTTTCCAGTGTCCTTTTTCCCATTCGCTGTCCTCTGCTTGGCTTCTAAAATTATGCACTTCACGGGGGTCATTTTCGTTCCTTTTCTGTCTTGGAATTCCCCAGTCAATTGTATCATTGATTTCCCAAGTTTTAGAGTTCATTTTAGTGCCATGTTTCAAATTTATGTCTCTGTCCCAAGTCTCCGTAATCCCCTACGCACACCTCCAAGGATGTACTTGGTATTTCCTCCTGGGTGTCTCTCACAGATATCTCGAACTTATCATGTCCAAAACTGAAGTCTTAATTCCTCCCCTCTACAAATAATAGCCCAGTAATACCTCAAATTCACCAATCTGAGGAAATCACACTCTTTTTCAATTGCTTAAGCCATAATCCTAATGGTCACTTTGACACCTCTTTTTCCTTTATACTCCTGCAAATGAAATCTGCTTTACCAACATGTCCTGTTAATATCATGTCCCATATTTCTCAAATCTGTCTGTTCTTCTCCATCACCTGCATCAACATCCTCATCTACTCACGGACTTCCCTCACGTGGACAATCGCAACAGTTTCTTCAGCAGTGTCAACACTTATATCCCTTCAATATTCTCCACAGTGCAGCAAGGTAAAGGAATAAATTCTGTCACTTTGTTGCTTAAAATAATTTCATGTTTAATTACACTTGGAAAAAATTAAATTTCTTAACACATACTTTGAGGACATATACAGTTACATTGATCCTCATATAATGCAATCCACGGTCTTCATTCAGTCTCTGTAATACAAAGCCATTGTTTGTAGTCTTCCCACATTAAAACGCGTCTTTATCTCCTCCTCACATATTTCACTCCAACTCATCTTCCTAATTTAAATGTCCTATGTATAGGAAAGTCTATTGCTTATCATATGTAAATAGTCCCCAGCAAATACACACACTCCCAGAACCCTGATATTCTCTATATTAGCACTCTGTTTATTTCCTTTATACCATGTCTTACAATTTGAAATTATTTTCTTTATATATTTTATAATTAGTGGTGGCTATCTCCCCTATTAGATGCAAGCCCCACCATGACCTTTTTCCTAATCTGTCTGTAGCACCTGGCAAAATGTCAGAGTAGAAGCTCAATGAATCCCTGTTTGTCAGACAAATGAGTGGACAAAATACTTACTTAGCGTAGGTTTTTCTATGGGAGAAACACTGGACTCAGTGTGGGGAAGCCTGGGTTCCAGTGTGGACTCTCACTATGTCTCAGTCTGTTTGACGTACGATAACCAAATACCATAAATTGGGCGGCTTATTGTAATGAACTTGTTGAATTAACACTTGTTAAGTGGAGCACGGGGTCTGAATGGTGAGTCATAATTCAAAATGCCACCACAAGAGAAATTAAAATAGAGAAATTTATTACTCCCAGGTCCTGGATAAAGTACATGGCATGCCTCCAGGGGCCAACAAGGGAGATCAAAGCAGAGTGCAGACAGATAAAGAGAGACAGAACCTGGGACACAGGACTTTATTAGGGTCTGTGAGTAGAGTGCTTTGGAGTACCCAGGCTAAGGCCCGATCGGTCAATTCAAGCGAAAATAGTGAGATTTTGGTAAGCCCTATGGGAGTCTTATCTAAGGGGAAGGTATTGGGAAACGGGAGAGTGTTGATCACAAGCGCTGTTGAGGAAGTCATATTAGGAGCTTACGATTACTTGTGACTTCGAGGGCTGCTGTGTAGAGCTTGTACTTGCATGAGAAAGGAGTGCCAGTTTAAGATTACTGTCAGGTGCTTGGGCAGACAAAATGGATGCTAAGGCACAATGCCATGGATTAGCTTAGCTAAATACTCAACACTTATAAACAAGCATTTATTTCTCACAGTTCTGGAAGCTGCAAAGTCTAAGGTCAGGGTGCCTGCAGATTCAGTGTCTGGTGAGAACCACTTCCTTACTGATGGCCATCTTCTCACTCTTTTTTTTTTTTTTTAAGACTTTTATTTATTTGACAGAGATAGAGGCAGCCAGCGAGAGAGGGAACACAAGCAGGGGGAGTGGGAGAGGAAGAAGCAGGCTCATAGCAGAGGAGCCTGATGTGGGGCTCGATCCCATAACACCGGGATCACGCCCTGAGCCAAAGGCAGACGCTTAACCGCTGTGCCACCCAGGCGCCCCCATCTTCTCACTCTTAACCTTACATGGCAGAAATGGGACAAGTAAGCTCTCGTAGATCACTTTTGTAAAGGCACTAATCCCATTCATGAGGGCTCAGTATCATGACCTAAGCACCTTTGAGAGGCCCACCTCAAAATACCATCACACTGAGCATTAAGTTTCATCATAAATTTAGGGGGAAGGGGAGTGGGGAGGCAAATAATCAGTCCTTAACCCTCTCCATGAGGCCACATGAAAATATTTCAGTTATTAAGGTATTTTTAGATTTCTAAGGCCTCTTCAATTTGGAGAATTTTCTGTACCATTATAAACTGTCCACAGATTTAAAGGTAGAATTAAATAAATAGTGGTAGTAAGGCTTTCTTTATTTAAAACAGTAGTATTTAAACACGATGTAAGTTAAATTTAGAATAATTTAAACTTTAAAATAAATTTGTTGATTACAAAGAAAATAAGGGATTAGAAATAATAACCTATCTAATAAAGTTAGATTTGTCTTGGTAAATCCTATGGTGTAGAGTGTCATTTTCCAAAGCAAATATAAGCCTAAGTGAAAATAATTTCTCAATGCATAGGATTAACTGATCAAATTTACTTACACTTTAAAAGATGTTTCTGACCATCATCTAGTAATCAAGTGTGAATCATAGCTTACTGCTATCTGGGGTCATGTTGGCTAAATATATTTCATGTACATCTTCCTCAAAAGGAGCAAACAGATTGTTACATATACTGCCTCCAGGAAAAACAGTATATTATTCATATGTACATCTGCGTTAGCAGTCATTTCCATAATACCTGAAACAGAGTTTGAACTCAAGAACTGTTTTACTTAATGAACGAATAGGTGGTTATATGCTCTACCTGATACTATTTGAATGTATTGTGCTATAAAAATCATTTGGTCTTTGCTTTTATAAGAAGAAATTTTATAATTGTATAATAAAATACTTTAATTATTTTGCATTTGTAATTTAATCAGTTATCCAAATAGAGTTCCTTAGAAACCAAAAGCTTGTCAAAAAAAGACAAACTTCAGGCATTGGGAAAAAAGAGAAGAGTAACCTGTTTGCTTCTAAGCTGACTTTCATCAAGCAGCTCTATGTCACTGAAGGGACGAGCATGTCCTCCATGTTGTTACAAATTAAATCCGAACTGTACAACAGCACTTGTAAACCCCTGCACGCAATTCTTCTGATTCTTAAAGAAAAAAAAAAAAAAAGAATACAGGAAGAAAAGTGAGTAAAACGTCGGTAATTTGTTTAGCTGGTGGTGCAGGCTGTTCTCCTATCAAATTTTGTTTCCCAAAGGAAGGCATCAGTTTTAAATTACACAGCAAGCAGGCAAGAGAAAGGAAGCAAACAATCAAAACCTTCCCAGGAGGGGAAAGTATAAGGCGAGAGCTTCAGAGATCCCATTTAATAAATAAACACCTTCATTTCTGTAAGTTAATTTCACCACAGGAAATAAGTTTAGTTTTAATTATATTGCCTTATGTCATGTTTTATAAAAGGTACATGAGGTTCATTGACTTTCTCTTATTAAAGCTTTGGCTGTTTCCAAAAATGTTGCATGTAGATTAAGTCTCTGAGGAAACGTAGCATGATGTACAATTATTTGAAATGCAATATTTTCACCTTATCCCATGTAGTGACAATTAGATAGATGAAAACAGCATGTTGTATTTAATTTTCATTAAAAAATAGCTTGACTTTAAGAGTTATGTACCAAAGAGTCTTTGAGTAATACAGGCTAGTTGTATTATTGGCACAAATAAAAAAGCTGGCTGCCTTTTGTCAAGTTTGAGAAAATACATATTTAGTAATTTCATGGTTAATTTTTTTGGAGTACTTCTAGTCTTCATACTTACATACAGGTTTAATTTAAATTTACCATATCAGGAAGTGAGTGTTTTCATGTTTTTATGTGGTTGGGCCTTTCTCAGCAAAGACGCTAGAACCCAGATTAAAGGAGAAGTCTTGGAAGGTAAAAGATGCCGGACTTGATAGTGGGAGACTTTGGGAGAGATTTAGATATTTATCTTAAAATTTGTTTGCATTTCAAAATGGAATGAAACCTGGAACCGTGGAGTAGGCTGTTTACATTCCACAGGATTATAGCACAATCCGGAGCAAATGTTTCCCTCATCTCTCAGAAGGGAAGGGGGCAGTGTTGTCTATAAACTCCAAGATTCATAATTTTTTGGTTCTTCCCCTGAGGTGTATGAGACTTTTTACACTCAAAGTCCATCTTGCTCTCATGGCATCATCCTGAAAGGGGGGGGGGGGCTTGGAATGTGGCAACTGGCACAGTCGTTGTTGTTATAAGCAATCTGTGTTTGATCCAGAAACTTTGTGTTTGCTTTTAGAATAATATAAATAAATATAGATACTAAAATTTACCAAACATTATAATCCATGATTTTTTAAAATGCCTTCTATAAGCAATTTTAAAGGTAAAAGAGATTTATCTGAGCCTCTGACAAAACTCTTCTATACGTATGAGGGATTTGTTATTCTTATTCTTTTTAGGGATAAAACATAGAAAAGTTAAGGAAAATATCTGCAGTCAAACTCAGACATTCAGGACTCACTTCCTTATTAGTTATTACATATTTTAGCTCAATGACTGCCACATAGTAAGCAAAGGAAAGAAAAACATAATAGATAAAGTTGGCTAGAGTGAATATAGGGTGACATAGTGAATGTCCATAATGGATATAGGGAATACAGGACAACAAATAAAAATAAATAAGTAGTATGTATATATGTATTTTGGTTAATGGAAAACAATATTCTATGTTGAGAGGTTTTATTAATATGAAAGCTCTGAAGATTACTAGGGAGAGAAAAATATCAAACATTTATCCCCGAAGTCACATTTATTAAAGTTTTGGTGTATTGAACATCCTTATCTAAAGCAAGGTGTCTGAAACAAGCCATGGACTTCCTAAGAGGAAAGCAATACAGGGTAGGTTGGCTCTGGGTCTGTGAGATGGAAGACAATTAACTTTGTTTTCCAAAAAGCCATTTGTGGGCTGGGCTTACATTCTAGGGATGAACTGTGTATCTAACATAGAACATGATTAATGCCTGGCACATATTAAGCATTGGATACCTACTGATTTTCTTTTCATTATTGCTATTCTGAGTTGTGTTTTGTGTTGATGCATTAAGTCATGGTTGAACGTTTATGATGGTTTTCTTTTCAGTTAATGTAAATGGGATATGCCAATGGTACCCATGCCATCATAGCACTGACTAGGACAGAGGAACATAAGACAAAGAGCAATAAGATTCCTCCTTCTTATGTAACATAATTTGAAGAGACACAATGGAGAGCTGATTTTGTCTAGATAACTGTTCAAACAGACTGTGCTACTAAAGATAGTATTATATTCACGCTGCTAGGTTATTGCTCCAAAACCCAGCCTTACTCCTATAGGTATTTCTGGAAGAAAAAAAATGAGTCTGTGTATCACTGAGCCATCATTCAGTGGAATCCATTATGACCGTGATTGCAATAAGGTACACAAGTGGTATGACCAGGGTAGGCAATGGTATGGTAAAGGGAGGAAAATTAATGTTTCCCATTATGTCTTTATATCAAGCATGTAGGTTGATTTTTCATTTAAATACCTGTTATTAAATATGGTCAATTAAGTTGAATCTCAAGGGAGGATGAGGAAGACTTGAAATAGAGTATATGCAAAGTATTAACTTTAGCCAATGGAAGGACTTTTTAAGTTTGATGTAATTTAAAAAAATTATTTTTTTAATTTATTTATTTGAGAGAGAGGGAGAGAGAGAGAAAGCACCAGCCAGGGGAGGGGCAGAGAAGCAGACTCCCCTCTGAGAAGGGAGCCCAATGTGGGACTTGATCCCAGGACTCTGGGATCATGACCTGAGATGAAGGCAGACACTTAACTGACTGAGCCACCCAGGCACCCTAAAAAAATTGTAAACTAAAGAAAAACATGTGTTCTTCAAAAGACATTTTTAAGAGAATGAAAAGACAAACCATAGGGAGATAAAATTTCAAGTCATATCTTTGATACTGAATTCTCAAAACTTGGTAAGAAATCCAACAACCTAATAAAAAAAAAGTGAACAGAAAAATCACCATAAAATATGTAAGTGGCAAATACACATGAAAAGCTGCTCAAAACCATGAGTACTTAGGGAAATGCAAATTAAAACCACAATGAGAAAACCCTACACGCTACTAGAACTAAAGTGAAAAAGACTATTCATACCATGTTTTGGTATATAGAACTAATAGAACCCTCATGCACTATAGATAGGAATATAAAACGTTATATATGACCACTTTGGAAAAATAGTTTGGCAATCTCTTCATACATTGAAGATATAGCTATGAATCATTCCACTCTTAGGTATTAATCCAAGAGGGAAAAAAAACCCCAATATATAGCCATCAAGACATTTACACTAATTTTTATAACTGTTGTTTTCTAATAGTTCCAAACTGGAAGCAACCCAAGTGTCTATCAACAGGCAGATGGTGATATACATACAATATCATATATCCATACAATTGAATAGAACTTAGCAAGAAAAGAAGAACTTTTGCTATATGCCATGACATTGATTAATCTCAAAGAATTATCCTGAGAAAAAGGAGATGGACAACCTTCTCTAAAAAAAAAAAATCACGTTAAATGATTCCATTTATATACAATTCCATTTATATACAATTCTAGAAAATGCAAACTAATCCTGAGGATAGAAGAATGAGAACATTAAGAAGGTGGGATTAAGGGCACCTGGGTGGTTCAGTCAGGTAAGCTTCTGCCTTTGGCTCAGGTCATGATCGCAGGGTCCTGGGATGGAGCCCCATGTGGGGCTCTCTGCTCAGCACAAAACCTGCTTCTGCCTGCCACTACCAGTAGTGTGCTCTCTCCCTTTCTCTAATAAATAAATAAATAAAATCTTTAAAAAAAAAAAGGGAAGGCAGGATTAAAAAGGGGCATGCAGGAACATTTGAGGGTGATGAGTTTGTTCACTCTGTAGGTGCAACGCATTTTTACATATGTCAAGACGTAACTTGTATAATTTAAGTATATGTAGTTATTGAAAGTTTATGGCATATCAATTATGCCTAGATAAATCTCTTAAAAATGAAATAAAAGTAAACAAAAATCTGACCAGAAAAAAAAAATGAAGGACAGTTTACATGAGGTTCTCATTCCTCAATCATTTGGGTAAGGCAAGAGCTTCTCATTCGGACATCACATTCATTCTGACAAGGTGTAAATCTATAGGCAACATGATTATCAGACATGATAATTCATTTATAAATTCCCATCTTAAGGCACATTTTTACTTTTGAATATTTCACAGTAACATTAACACATCCTGTAAACTTAACACAATGCCCTTCAGATTTTCATTTTCAGGTTTAGGTATCAGTGTGTGTTAAGCACCCATTTCTTATAACCCCAATAATGCTTCTTCACCACTTCCAGACTATTTTACCCACACCAATTAAAAGGCCTCCGATTCCCTCTGGAGGTTGCGGTAAGAGAGACCTCAGCTCCCCAGTCATTCTGACTCATAATCTTCGGTTTCGATTCACACTATTTTGATCAGCACCAATTCTGAAGAGACTATAGAATGCACTTTAGTGTCATTAGCAGGTTTTAAATTCATCAGGATGAGGGTGAATGAGGAAATGTTACTTTCTTTTCACCTTAGGTGTTGTTAGAGCAGCCTGACCAACTGATCTCACATTATCTTCCATGATCACTTTAGCTGCCACTTCAATTATCTCCTACTTTTTGTACCACTTTTAACTACACACCTAAACACATTTGACTTAAACATCTTGCCTTCATATCATCCCTTTTTAAATTATTTCCAATTTTTTCTGAATAATTCGTATCTTCTTTTTGTCATGTAGCCCCCATTATGTGCTGGTAGCTACTAGATTCATGCTAGTTTCTCTTATTTGGCCTTGTTTTGTAGTTACAATGTAAAATAAGATACTCAAAGAGGCAGAGTTTTGGCATCAATCGTGACTTCAGTTAAAGGGATAAATTAGCACCCTAACATCATCATATACCCAGTCCAAAGTAGCTTACCTTCTTAAAATTTAGCAGACTCAGGAATGTTCCTTTTAATATATAAAGGTGGGTTTGGGCAATTCTTCTCACAGTAATCTTTACATAACTTTCACCTTTAACTAGCTCATCAGATTGGAGATCTGTCCCTCCATTTATATTTCTACAGGGCTGTGATTAACTGGGGATGCTGAGTAAGCTCAAACTACACTTAGATCACGGAGTCTTGAGCTAGAGAGATAACTCTTGGGTCCCCACTGCATAATATACAGCTCAGAAATAGCTTTCCAAATTCTTAGCTGAGTTCTCTTCTGTCTAAATTACTTTTTATTGATTTAGCAATGATCTCAAGTTTTGGGCCTACCACTTCTAAATCCCATTGATAAGCTTTTTCTAACTGTCAATGATAGTAACATTTGATCAACTTCAAGCCATGTATGACTCAGCAACAAACCAGATATCACAGGTTCCTCTTCCTCCTGTTCCTCTTGTAAGGGAGGAAAAATAATTTTCCATCTACCTTTATAAGTTCATAGCTGAGACCTTCTAATAAAAAACAGATTAACAAAGAAAAACAAGGTTTATTTATTTATTTATTTTAAAGATTTTATTTATTTATTTGACAGAGACAGCAAGAGAAGGAATACAAGCAAGGGGAGTGTGAGAGGGAGAAGCATGCTTCCCACCAAGCAGGAAGCCTGATGTGGGGCTCAATCCCAGGACCCTGGGATCATGACCTGAGCTGAAGGCAGACACTTGATGGCTGAGCCAGCCAGGCGTCCCAAAAAACGAAGTTTATTAACACATATATCAAAGGAGTAACTCCCCAAGGTGATTTAGCATTCAGAGTTAAGGGATGCCTGGATGGCTCAGTCTGTTAAGTGTCAGCCTTTGGCTCAGGTCATGATCCCAGAGTCCTGGGATCAAGTTCCACATCAGGCTCCTTGCGCAGCAGGGAGTCTGCTTCTCCCTCTCCCTCTGCTTGCCCCCCCTGCTTGTGTTCTTTCTCCCTCTGACAAATAAATAAATGAAATCTTTAAAAAAAATAGATTTGAGAGTTAAATACCATCTTAATAGGGAAAAGGGCAGGAAGATTTAGGCCTCTTAGGGGAGAGTAAATGATTTCTAAGAAAGATGAATGATTTCTTAGAAGAATAGATGGAAGGTATGGTAGTTTGTGATAAAATTTGTCGGAATATAGTTTCAACTTCTGGTCTCTCCTGTTATAAGAATCAATCTTCCTTGGTTGATGAAACTCTTGGGGAAAAGATTTACAATGCCAAGTTCCTTTTGGAAGATCTGTATCTGAAGAGATAAGGAGAGTTCAAAGAAAGCCTCTCCCCATATTTGCTGTTTTTCAAGTGCCTATAGCTTAAAATAATTAACTTACCAAAGTGGCAAACTCCTCTCCAATCGTATTTTGGGATGGCATATTCTGCTCTTTACTTCTCATCCTTTTTCATTAAAAACAAAAAAAACCCCCAAAAAAACAACACTTCTACATTACTTAATAGATTATACTACCATTGATAGATTATATTATTATTCTGCCAAATATGCCAACTATACTAATGATATTGATCTAGATGATTGAAAGGACTTACAAGAACAAAATATTTATTTGCAAAATACTTTAATGTAAATAAAAAATACATAGCAAGAAAAGCAAACAAGCCTAGAATAGCATTCAGGAGGTCTTCAGAATACTTTCCATCTCACAAGACACAGACAAGTCTTCTATGTCCCTCCTGTTAGCTAGCTAAAACCATGACCACCATCAATAATACAAACCTTGATAACATAAACACAAATCTGCACATATCTAAAAACAAAGCTGAAAATCTGCTACATGTTATTCTTTATTATATTATAAATCTTAATACAGAAAAACAAAAATTGTTAGCTCATATATTCTATTGCTTTTTTCGTCAAGATTTGGTGCTGTGTCTCCAAGTGTCCCTAGAGAAAAGCACCAGGCCATCTGAGATCAATCTTGTACTTACACAATTTTCCTATAAACATGAATTTAGCTGAATTTCGCAAGTTTTGACATTCTGCTTTTTCACTTTCATGTTTTTCAAAATATATCTAAAACCCATTCTAGCAACTTATTTGACACATAGGTCATTATTTCTTTGACATATAATTTATTTAGACATTTCTCAATTTTCACATATATAGGGATGTTCTAGTTAATTGAATTTTTATTTTTGAACTGTAGATCAATTTTATGCAAATCACAGAAAATACTATGAATGATTTCAATATATTGACATTTATTTAGACTTCTGATTGTCCTAGAGATTAGCATATACACATTTCAATTACCATTGTCAATATTTAAATGACACTTTTATACTCATTGCTAAAAATGCAAAAAAACTGCTTCCAACTTCATTTTAACAAACAGTGCTAGAATAATTAGACTTCTATACAAATAATTAACTTCATACATCACACAATAAAAATTGCTTAATTTAATGGGTCATAGACCTAAGCAAACTTAGAACTACACATTTTCTAGAAGAAAACATATGAGAATATCTTTATAACTTTGGGTTAGCCAAAAATTTATTAGATACAATACCAAAAGCACAATCCATAAAAAAAAAATTATTTAAGTTGGCCTAAATTTAAAGTAAAATCTACTGCTTGTTGAAAGGTACTGTTAAGAGAATAAAAGACCAGGAGACACAGACTAGGAGGAGATATGTGCAAATCATAAATACATAAAAGAAGTTGTGTCTGTAATATATTTATAAAAACACCCAAAACTCAGTAATAAAAACTTCCAAATAAAAATGTGAGAAAGATTTGAACAGACACTTCAGCAAAGAAGTGGCATATCAGTGTTTGAAAAGGTGATGAACCTATTTAATCATTAGAGAAATGCAAATTAAAGTCACAATAAGATGCATCTGCATACCACTATATTAAAAATGATTAAAATTAAAAAGACTTACCATACCATGTGGTAATAAAGATGTAGAGGAACTGGAGTTCTTATCTACTGATGATAAGGATGTAAGATGATATAACCATTTAGGAAAATAATTTGACATTTTCATAAAAAGTAAATCATAGTCCTATCCTACAACCCAGTCATTCTACTCCTGAATATTTATTCAAGATAAATGAAAAAGCTTATAGAAAATCTTACACAATAATGATCATGGTAGTTATACTTATAATTGCTCCAAAGTACAAACAACCTAACAGCCCATCAAAATGTGAATGAGTCAACAAATTATAATATACCACACAATAAAAATTCTGTTTAGCAGCATAAGAGAACAAACTACTGATGAACCAATAACATGGATGGATCTCAAAATAATTATGCTGAATTAGTGATGCTAGACAAAAAGTTCATGTTTATGATTTCATGCATATAAAAATATATTAAATGCAAACTAATTAGAAATTAGATCACTGGTTTCCTAGGAGCAGGGACTGTAGGGAGGTAACAGTGATTACAAAGAGACATCAGGAAACTTTGGTGGAGAATGGGGTGATGGATATGTTTACTATCTTCATTATGTTGATGGGTTTATGGGTTTATACCCATCTCAAAGCTTAATTTGCATATTAAATTTGTACAGTTCATTTTATGTCAACTATATGAAAATGAAGTTAAATTATTGGAGAAGAAATAAAGGAAAAAATAATTTGTTTATCTAAAGAAAGTAGAAAGTAGGAATAAAGAAAAAAAGACAAAACACAAAAAGTGGATGGTAGATGAAACTGTATCTAATTACATTAAAAATAAGTGGACAAAACATTCAATTTTAAAGACAACATTTTTTCAGGCTAAAAACCTAATAAATGTTGTAACTATATGCTGTTTACAGAGGTCACTTAATAATTAGAACATGGTTAGTTTGAAAGTAAAATTATGTAAAACCTTCTCAATATAAAAAGTAGCATGACTATATTAATGTTACACAAGGTATGTATTTTTTAAAAGTTTATTTATTTTGGAGAGAGACGGAGAAAGAGAGTGAGTGAGCACAGGGTGAGGGGCATAGTGAGAGGGAGAGAGAAAAACTCGAGCAGACTCAGTGCTGAACAAGGAGCCCTTTGTGGGGCTCAGTCTCATGACCCTGAGATCATGACCTGAGCTGAAATCAAGTTGGATGCTTAACCAACTGAACCACCCAGGTGCCTCACAAGGTATATTTTTAAGGTAAAAAAAAATGTTATTTGGGATAAAAATGAATTTATAATAAAAGAAAAGAAACAAAGCAACAAGAAGTAATAATACTAATGTGTGAGAATCGAATAGCATAGTACCAATATATTTAAGGCAAAAATCACAAAAATAACATAATAAATGAACAAATCCACAACAATATTTGAGATCCTAATAATTGATACTACTAGCAAATATTTTTTTAAAAATGTGTTATTTTGATCGATTAAGAAACCTAATTAACTATCTTGACCTAATAGGTATTTATAAAAAAGACTTTCTCCAATAACTATATTCTCATTATTTGTATATATGGTATTTACCAAAGTGGCCATACTGTAAAATAAGTTTCAAAATATTTCAAACAACTGAAGAAATAAAGACTGGATCCTTTACTCAGAGTAATTAAATTGGGGATGAAGATCAGAAGAATTTTTAAATAATTTGCAATCATAAAATATATTTCAAAATATATTTTGGGTCTCAAGAAATGGAAATTAGAAAATAATTTGGACATAAAAAATTAAAAACAAAAACTAAAATTGATCTGCCTTTATCCCAAAAAGCTAGGGAAATAAAATCAAATAAAGCCCCCCCAAAAAAAGAAAGAAATAGAATAATACAGGTAAGAAGATAAATCAGTTAAGCAAAAGCAGACACTTGAGAGACGGAAAACAGAAAATCAACAGAACAACAGTTTCTTCTTTAAAAGATTAACAAAATTCATAAGGCTCTATCATAACAGATCGAAAAATAAAGAGAAATAACATGAATTACCAATAAAATGGGGTATCACTACAGAAACCATTGATATTTAAAAGATTACAAGAGGATATTACTGAAAAAAATTATGGCAATACGTTTGACAACGTAAGTGAAATAGGAAAATTGCTAAATACAACTTACAAAAACAGACAAAGATGAAATAGAAAATCTGGATAATTCTATGTTAATTAGTGAATTATACTATCCACAGATAAAAACTCCAGCCGAAATGACTGCACTGGTGATATTTGCCTAAGACTTACAGAAGAAGTTTACCAATCTTGTAAATGTCTTTCAGAAAATAGAGAACATTCCCCAACTTGTTACACAAGACCAACATAACTATGATACTAACACCTGGCAAAGACATAACAGAAAAGAAAATGAAAGACCGATATGGTTCATAAATATTGATAGAAGAGTTCAGAACAAAATATTAGTATTTTGAATTCAACAATATATAAAAGAGATTGCAAGATTGGCTTAACATTCAATAATCAACAAATACTCCGAATAAGCAGGAAAAAATGAGAAAAAGCATATGCACACATCAGAAGATACAGAGTAAGAAATTTATTATAAAACTTTTTATAAAAAGTTTACTTATTTATTATTACATAAAACCTTTCAGCAAAGTATAGAGGGAAACTTTCTTTATTTGATAAAAGATACCTCTAATAAACCCGAAGCTTACATTACATTAACTAGTAGACACCAATCTTACTTTGGGTTCAAGGAAAGAGCATTTACCATTACCACTTTTATTCAGTGGTATTTTTAATAGTTTAAAAAAAATGCTGTATGTCACCATGCCACAAAATGGATTATTAATTTAAACTTAGTATTGTGCAAAAGAAGCCAAATACAAAAGAATACATATAATCCATTATATAAAGACAATATAAGGCTCAAAAAGCTGCAGAACTATGGGATTTAAAACAAAGGAAAGAGGGATGCCTGGGTGGCTCACTTGGTTGAGTGACCAACTCTTGGTTTGGCACAAGTCATGATGGAAACTGCATGGGGCTCCACACTCAGTGGGGAGTATGCTGGAGATTCTCTCTCTCTGCTTCTCCCTCTGCTTTCCCCCCTACCTGCTCCCCACCCCCTCAAAGAAAGAAGGAAAAGGAAAGGGAAAGAAGATATGGAAAGTGATTGGGGGGGGAAGGCAGGAAGGTTTGTTGGTTGCTGAGGTATATATGTATATTCAGTACTCTGTCTTTTTTACTTTCATTCGCATATTTTTTAATGGAATTTTATTCATTTCTTTAACTTCAACTAGCATTCCCATACAAATAATTGTCAAATTTAAATCCTCAGACTTATCCTATCCAGAGGAATAAATCATTTCAAAAGGCTTCGACATTTATTCTCTGATCTGAACCTCAGGCTACTACATTTATCTATAATGTCCCAAAACCCCAACTCCATCACTTCAAAGTATTGCAGTTTTTCAAATTCCATCTCAAACATCTCTCAGGGAAGCTCCTCTGTGAAATTTCTCTCCATGGTCTTCCACTGTGCTTAGTTTGTAATCATTTCCTGATATGTACCAATCCAGTTTGGGTTCAACTTCTTATCTGTCTCCTTTAAATAAATTTTAAGAAATGCCTCAAAACTTACTGATCTTTTATCCACTGAAGTACTGAAAGCAATGCTTTGGTCAAAACAAATGCTAAAAAGCACTTAACAAACTGCACTTTAGTGTATCTAGGAGCATGTTTCATCAAGTTTCGACGTTGGGAATAAAAGTTATATATTGCTGGGACACCTGAGTGGGTCAGTTGGTTAAGTGTCTGACTCTTGGTTTTGGTTCAGGTCATGATCTCAGGGTCATGAGATTGAGCCCGTGTGGGGTTCTGTGCTGGGCATGGAGCCTGCTTAAGATTCTCTCCCTCTCCTTTCTTCTCTGCCCCTCCCCCCGACTTGTACTTTCTCTCGTGCTCTCAAATAAATAAATAAATAAATAAAATCTCTTTATAAAAAGTTATACATCACTTTTGCTAACATCAGCTGTGGAAGGAGAGTTAACAGAAGGTACCAAGCTTCTAGAAGGAAAATCTTGAGACCCGCCTGGGCAAAAACCATTCCCTATCAGTACCAGCTTGTGAGTAGTACAGATAATTGGCCATCATCTGTCATACATTGATCATCCATTTTGAATAATGCTGGCTTGGATCCCCATTCTCTGCCCAGTCTCTGTTCAGTTCCAATTTGATCTAATTTAAATGAACACTCCCTCCTCGGATAGCATATGACACATGTATGTAGATACCACAATGAAGTGTTAGAGCTCATAGGAATGGAGGGTCCAATGTTGGAAGAAAGGCAAGCTTCTCCAATGAAAAATGAAATGACAAAGTCTGTTTGTAATCTTATACTTAGAAAGGCAGTTTAATGCCTCTGTTAAACATCCTGGTTCCAGTTCTACCTTTTAAATGAAGAATATTGAGAGCTTTTAGAAAGCAAGGCAAATGCCATGTATTTTATGATTGATATATTTTCTTCCTATATCTCTACTAAAACCTAAATCAGTGCTTTTCCATTCTTGCATTATATAGACTGAAAATATGTTAGTAACTCTCCTGGTCTATCGTTATTCACAATAAGAAGAGGAAACAGACTTACCCAATCTATCATATATGTTATTTGCTATAGAGAGTTAGAATTTATTTACACATTTTATTGGGATGTAAAGTGCCAGTCATTCTTCAATGTCATTTCGAGCCCCACTCCAGCCAAAAGGGAATAATGTGAACTATTCTGTAGTTGGTTTTCTTGTATCCACTTCCAGGAACTTTATCTTTAATCTTTCATTTTGCTAATTCCTACACATTTGTCAGGTTTTAGATTAAGATCACCAGTTCTTTAGGGGGATTTCTTTCCTAACACGTATTATAAACTCATATTTAAATGAGTTTCCCTTCCAGATTTCCATGCTCTCATCTCTCAAATTCTACATTATTAATACATTTATTCAGTGTGTACTTATTGTGCATTTTCTCCACTAAACTTCAGCATCTACTTCAAGGGTATACTGGTGATAATAATAATTGTAATAGTGATGATAGTAATAATAATAATAAACCTTTGAGATTTTTTAGATTTTAATCACCTAGATGTGTTCTTTATATTGTGAAAACCATGATATACACCTACAGTATAAAACAGACTATGTATTCCCCTAAAAAAATGTTAACAGCTCTATTTACGTCCCTAACAAAGCCTGACCTTACAAACATTCTACCTGTTCTACTTCAGTGAACTCTATCTCATATTCCCACCATCCACCCTGATGTGACTATACCTTTCACCAGGTCAACTCTAATTTGTATGATTCTTAATTATAATTCTTAATCTTGAAAGCTGAAATATGAACCCAAATTCCTATAGTCCCTCTAAATCTACTCCTTAGTAGATTTAGTATTGGAGAGTCCCTTCAAGTTCTTTGGCTCATCTTTGTTCTCTCACCTAGGATATCACCCACCAAAGTGACCGTATGCAACTTTCTTTTCAAAATAATACTGTGAGCCAGTTGAGAAACATATTCCCTATCATCTCCAAATGCATAAAATCGAAGATGAGAAAATTTCTGAGAAAGTACACTTATTCATATAACTAAATTTCATGTTATATCTCCTCCAATGCAATCTCTATCTCTTTTTAATCATTTAATATTGGCTTCCTGAATCACCCCTTTTCCCATGCACAGTTTCTAAACATTGTAGTATCCATTATGTGCCTATTTCTGGTCTTCTCAGTCAATAGCAGCCTCAGTTTGAACCTTTCTCAGAAATTTGAGAAAACAGTCCTCAATTTGCTTGCCTCTTAACATATAATATATGTTACATGATTTATGTATTATACTTTCATATATTTTGTATATATGAAACTTATTACTTTGTTACTGTGTTCCCTTTTCTTGGCCAATTCTTTTTAATATGTATTTATTTATTTATTTATTTTGAGAGAGAGAGAGAGAGAATGCTTGCACGTGGGCATAAGCCCCAGAGAGGAGGAACAGAGGGAGAGGAAGAGAGAGAGAATCTCAAGCAGACTCCCTGCTGAACATCGAGCACTATGGGGGGGGGGGCAGACTCGATCTTATGACCCAGAGATCATGAGTTGAGCTGAAATCAAGAGTGGGATGCTAAATCGACTGAGCTACCCAGACACCTCTTTTCTTTCTTTCCTTTTTAAAAAGATGTTATTTATTTATTTGGGAGAGAGAGAAAGAGTGAGTGGGAGGGAGAGGGAGAGAGAATCTGAAGCTGAGTCCATGCCAAGCGCAGAGCCTAATGGGGGCTCAACTGGACAATCACAAGATCAAGACCAGAGCAAAAACCAAGAGTCTGATGCTCAATCGACTGAGCCACCCATGTGCTCCTAGGGGTCCCTTTTCTTGGCCATTTCTAAACTATAGACTTATTTGTTCTGTTAATACTTTTTTTTTTCCTTATGTCCTGCAGATCCAGGTGCTAAAATTATCCTCACTTCTCCAGCTATACATTATTTTTTCTTCACTTTAAGACAAAAACAAACAAAACATGTCCTTTCGCATATGAAAATCTCTTTCAGTCCTTCATCTTACTTTCTGTCCCTGGCTTTTATAGCTTGGGTTTTCTTGTCAGAAATCATGGAATAGGGGTCTAGAAACATTTTGATTTTTTTTTTTTTTTGGAAGCTCTAGGCCTAATGTAGGGCTTGAACTCATGACCCCAAGATCAAGAACCACATGCTCTACACTGACTGAGCAAGCCAGATGCCCCAGCATTTTGATCTTTAATCTTTTTTCTTATTGATGAGAAATTAAGATCTTAAAAGTTAAGGGATTAGTCCAATATCACATTGCTAGTTATGGTCATAGTTGAGAATAACAGCTCGAGTTTCAAAATATGAAATTCAGTTTCCTTTCTTCCATCAAATATTCCTTCTCCACCCACCCTGTTATCTTTTGAAATTCAGGTTTTTGCACTTATCTTGCTCAGCTTAGGCTAAAAATATTTTACTCCTACTCCTTTCTCCAAAGAAATAATTTACAAAGTCCTATGGATTCTATAAGCACAACGTCCATGCACTCCTTCTTTTTGTTGCTATTGCCAACTCAGTAGTCCCTGACCTTATAAAATCTCACCTGTGTAATCATTATTCAAAGGCTATGAAAATAAGCTTGTAAGTGATTACTCAGTTATATATTTTTACAGACTCCTGAGCCCAAGCCATGCTATGCACTGTGGTGAATTTACTTTTATGAAAGTGAGCTCTGTTCAAAGTATTCCCTTACTTACTTACTAAGTAAAACACATTTAAATTTACTACACCTTCCATCTATTGAGCACTTAACATATGTTAGGCCTGTGATGATAGATCTTAAAGTTCTGCCACTAAGGAATAATTGAAGATAACGAGATATATTTTAATAGATAATAAGGGGTACATACTGTATCTCAGAATTAAAATTATAGGCATGTTGCATTTGAATGGACATTTAGTGAACAAATAAACCTTTATTGCCTCCCCATCACCCATAGGATTCAGCAATGACTTCTCACTGTGGAACTCTGCAGTATGATACTAGTCTCCATTTTCAGCCTTATTTTTTGTTTTTTATGTTAAGTATATGTAAAAGTGAAAAAGATATAATCAATTTCTTAAAGAAAACACTTATATTATAATCAGGAAATACAGGAAAAGAAAAAATGATTCATGTAAGCAACATGATATTAGTGATAGCAGGATTTGACCAAATGAAGGAAGACCAGACAACTGAGGCAGCAGTACCGCTGGGAAAAAAATGTGTGTCTCCTTAAGTGGTTGAAAGTCATTGGAGTTGTATTTATTATTTATTTATTTATTTATTTATTTATTTATTTATTTATTTATTTTTAAAGACTTTATTTATTTGAGAGAGAGAGAGAGAGCACAAGAAGTGGGGGAGGGGCAGTGGGAGAGGGAGAAGCAGACTTCCTGTTGAGCAAAGAGAAGACTTGGGGCTCAATCCTAGGACCCAGAGATCATGACAGGAGCGGAAGGCAGATGCTTAATGGAGTGAGCCACCCAGGTGCCCCAGTGGAATTTTAAATAATATTCAACCAATGGCCAAAGAAGTGATTGAAAAGCAGAGACAGCAAAGATTATGAAGCTGCAGTGATCAGCTGTTAGAGAAGGGAATTGTTCCCTTACCTTCTCTGTTCTCAGTCACAGGCAAAGGCAAAGATCCGGCTGCTCATAACATTTCAATCTGTAGCTCCTCCAGCACGTTACATTTTGTGCAAGAAATAAACACAAAGACAAAACCAAAAGTGGTTCTCAGAGAAGAACAAAGTTGAAATAAGAAAAAAAGTCAGGGCTGAATCTTCATCACTCTACCTCTAGCTGTGCAGCTGATTGATGTTTCTGAACCTCTCAAGGAGCAGCTGCAATTGCTGTTTCTAAACAAAACAAAACAAAACAAAAAGAGGGATGAAGGCCAGGGAATTATATGGCAAAATCATTTTTCCACAATAAATGGGGAAAGGATTATGTTAGGTAAGAATAATACAGTAAGTACAGTGGATCTGTGAAAGAAAGGGAGCAGTTATGCCCATGGGAGCCGGCAAGTGCGCTTGGCAACAGTACTCACAAACTGCAGCAGCCAGCAGAGGAAACGCCATTCTCTAGTCCTGCTTCATTATGTAACTAATAGATCTTCCCTTCCCTGAAGACCCGTTCCCACCATTTATGGTAATGAGCAATCACAACCTCAATCTTCTAATGCTCAGAACACAGAGAGTTGCCGCCTACTTGACCTGAGGTTTTAGTTATGAGGTACAAAAGGTGGGCATTGCAGGGAAACAAGAAAATGTAGTAAAAGCCTGGATTTAATAAAAAAGGAAAAAGAAGTAAGGAAAAGAATGTTCTCTGAGAAGCATAAAGCATGGTAGTACC
Source organism: Ursus arctos (assembly GCF_023065955.2). Taxonomy (NCBI): domain Eukaryota; kingdom Metazoa; phylum Chordata; class Mammalia; order Carnivora; family Ursidae; genus Ursus; species Ursus arctos. Next base: position 23,207,458 of record NW_026622775.1, read on the forward strand.
AAACATATGAATAGGCAATTTAAAAAAACATGCAAAATATTTTTGAGGTAAAACAAAACTGATTTTCATTGCTTAATTCCTAGACTCTTTCAGTTGCTTCAAATTTGGATGTTGAAATAAACAGTGCAAGCTGTTATCATGTTCATGAACCAAAGGATAGAGCCAGGGTCCTGGGACTTAGGCTTCATCAAGGCCTGGTTAGCCATCACTAATGATGGTCCTTGTGAGTAAATGGTATTACGTGACTTCTGCTTAGAGAATTGAGGGTAAAGCGAATATGCTTCCTTATGTGTGTTGCTGTTTTCAATAAACCCATTCTAAAACAAATGTCTTGAATGATGAAGATTAATATTCTCTAATGATAATAAAACATACTTTTGGAATTGTTAATATGCATCAGTATACGTACAATGCTTAAAATAGTGCCAGGTATGTATTAGACACTCAACAAATACTTGCCATCTTTAATATTATGTTAAATATATGTGGTAGCTGCTTTGAACAACTCAAAAATTATCTAAAACATGGATTGTCTTGAGATTATAATTTTAAAAAAGAGATTATTTATGTATATACATATAAATGCATGTAGGGGTGTGTGTGTGTGTGTGTGTGTGTGTGTGTGTGTGTGTGTGTGTGTGTGTTTGTGTACAATCTCCATACTAAAATGAAGGAAAAAACTAAAGGAGAACAAAGGCAAACCTGAACAAATTCAATGAGTATTCAATGGAGAGTTGACATTACATTTATGGAGAACATGAGATTTATGAGATAAAATAACGTTAGAGCTGGAAATTGAAGATTGGGTTGGATTTCAGGATCTACATCATGGGATATTCATCCCACATGGTAGGAACACTAAGCTCATAAACCAGAAATGCAGAAAATGGGAAATACATTGAAATTTGCAGAAATGCAATTTGGAAAAGCCAAGAGTTTGTGATAATGAAAAATGTCAAAGAATCCTAGTTATTTAGAGGTTAGGAAAAGATCATAAAGGACGTTTATCCTAGGAAAGTAATTTGAATTTGACCTATGATGATGCAACACATTTAGTTTTTAAAGGTCATGAGTTTCAGTCTTTATTGTGATGAGGTATTTTAGATATTCTGTAATAAAGAATAAGATGTGCTAGAAGTGAATGAAACGAATGCATGTAGGGCCTCCAAACATTTACAATCTCAATCTCCAGTGGACCTTTGTTATATTTTTAGTTATGCACAGGGTAATGACATGTAAACTTTGTCTACTGCTATAATTTCAATGCCTACATGAATATTTCTTAAATTGGTATATAGAATGTAGAGGTAGGTTTAATATAATATGTTAACTTATTTAGATAGAAATGAAATAAAGAGAAACAATGATAGAGGTTCTATGACCATTTATTAAGGATTTCCTTTATTCTTTATTAGACTGTTAACTGCATGAGGAAAAGACTACAATTATTGTGCCTAACATTTTTTTCCCAGTTCCTAACACGAACTTTAATATACACTAGTACTAGAAAAATATTTGTTGAACAAACACCTTTTCATTAGTATGATCATACTCTGCAAGAGTTTATTTTTAATCACTTAATATTTATCTTGAAATTCTTACATATATGTATGTATACACCCAGACATAATGCAGATTTACAAAATTTTTAATGGCAGAAAAGTCTTCCATTTTATAGAATTATCAGAATTTCTTTAATAGACTCCTTATTGCAGATGCATTAGATAATTTTAACTATCATAAATATGTGACATATGTCTAGATAAACAGCTATAAATTGATTAGATAATATTATATGCCTGAAGTAAATTTATGGAACAGTGTATGTGTATATAATGTTTTAATATATATTATTAAATTATTCTCAAAAATAGTAGAATACTTTTCCTATATATCCAGAACTGTATGAGTGGGTGTTTTTCTATACTCTTGACTTCCTCAGGAATATAGTTGTCTTCAGCCTTTGCCAAACTGGTACGTAAATAAAGGTTACCTATTTTTAAGTTAAGTTTGGTGATTAATATGCTCAAATATATTTTATTGATATGTTTATTGAGAATTTCTTTTATTTTTGAATCAAATGTTTATGGCTTTCTTTCAATTTTCCATTGCATCTTTTTGTTTTTCTTGATGTATTTGTAACCAAAATGTTTAGATTAAATATGAATGCTGTATACCATATTTAATGTAACATGAGTAACTGTTTTTTAAGTATAATATGAAAAAATTTCTAGTTTTTCAATTGACTATGACTTTATATTTTTATATATAATTTTCTAGTCGCCAGGGTCCAAACAATTCATCTTCTCTTTTGTACTTTTCCCACCTTTACATATTATTCTTACACAAAGTTTTGCCATTAAAAACAGAGGGTTTTTTTTTCTGTACAAATAGTTTTTATCTTTCCCCTTCAGGATGTTTCTCTTCACCTTCTTCAAACAGATAGGCTTCTCTGTGCCCAGACTTAAGAGATGTTGCATAATAACATCAACAAAAAAATGGAATAAAGGTGTTTTTCTCTGACTTTCATGATTAAGAAAACCTAGGCCACTAAAGTAATATAAAAGTCCTGAAAGAAACAACATAAGCAAAGTAGTTTTTTTCCCACCCTCCCAACAAAAGAGGATAATCTCTGCTTTGGAGATTTGCAGGATTAATAGAAGAAATGATGGAAGTTTAGGGAAAGAACTCATACGTTCTATTGTAGGCCTGGGATTTGGCAAACATCCTTAATTACTTTGGTGAACCAGATCTGAATGCAGAAAAGCTCTTGAAAGATTATTCAAGTAGAGTCTAAGGAAAGTTGGGATAAACTCAAAAACAATAGATGCCTAGTATGTATAAGCAGGAAAGACCTAAAAAGTCTCCCAGTCTGGTAAGTTTTATATTCCACATTCATAGGAGCTGCCATGGGACCATTGTTTTGCATCATAAGATAACATGAAGATAGAAGAAATAGTTTTCAGACCTGTAGTGTCCATGAAACAAGAATGAAAGTCAAGTACACAGTCAACGTTGAGGACCACTAATTTAGGAACTGGTGAGTGGTAGATGCTAAGTAGGAGCCTTTACTCTAATCATGTAACACAAAGAAAAAGCCTGGAGCTCCTTTGAAACCATGAAACCACTCAAACGCCATCTCCCACTCTAAACTTACCACATGGGAGAAGGACCTCAAACTGATTGAGATTATATTTCCTAGAAAACAGAAGATAAGTAGCCTGTAGTAACAAATTGATTCATAAATAATTTCATAGTAGCATATCTGACCTTGAAAGCAAATATTTACCCTTACTATGGCCATAAAAGAAAATAAAACCATCAATTTACTATTTTCTGATACTTTTGTCAAATCTGCTTTTAAATTTATATAGTTGAATGTAGCCACTTGAATTTATTTTTAGGCAAAGGGAAAATCTAAATGTCATGGGGGAAGTGTTCATGAGTCCTGAGGAGTATACCCTTCCCAATGCATGTGTACTGCTCAGATTGCAGATTTCAGTTTGCTCTCCCAATTCTGAGTGAGCCAGCATGAAGGAAATAATTGCATAAGAATGAAACTCTCAGTTTGTATTATCTCTGATAGTCAAGTTACAGTAGCTTAAATTATAGATTAGTATGGTAATTTTCCCTACAAAAGTTTGTTTTCCTTGCCTCTCCTGCTTCTAATAATTACTCTTATTTCTATTCCTTTATCCTTCTTGTTAGGATAAGGTGTTTATGAAAAAATGATCAATGTGTTGCTTCAAGGTCTTTTCTTTAGTGTTGATGGTATTTCTCATCCTTTGAGGTAGACAAGAGTAGAAGAGGATATTCCCAATAGTTCCAATACTCTTCCCAGAACTTCACTTTTTTTTTTTTACAGGTCCACTGCGCTTTATCCACATTTTTTGAATCCATCCATATTTTAAGAATAATTTCTTGAGGGTACTCTTTGTATATCTGTTATAGACCCGGATTTACCTGAGGCTATTCATACTGTCTCTATTTTTCCTATAGTTACTATCCCCGATCCTACACGATATATTGTACATGAAGGTATGGCCTATTTACACTGGAAATATTCTGAATTTTGAAAGACAGGTGTATCAAGGGGTTTCAGAATGCAGACCCGATACATTGGACTGTATCATAGTGACCCTGTCAGAACTGTTCCACTTACTTGCCAGCTAGCATACTGGACTCTCCAAAAAGATTTATATGCTGACTTCTACTGTTCTCTTCCAAAGTGCTCAAAATCATACTGAATAAGTCATATATATTATAGCTTGTGGTTTTTTATGTTTGCTTTCATTCATTATCATTGGTTATGGGGGAGGAGGTGGTTTTCAGGGAGGACACATTTCTATGACTGTTCTAGCAACTTTCATGAAAAGTTCTTAGAATTGACTCCCAGAAAAATCTTTTTTAATAAAATATAGGGAGTGAATTGGAAGAGAACAAGACAACATAGAAATACCATTCAATGTCCCCCACAGTTAGTGAATCAAGTCAAAGAGTGGATTCTGTTTATACTCGAGGGCACTATATTTCAAAAGTAGGTATTTTTTTCCCTTGCTGTCCAACTTGGAAACCTGGCCCAAATGAATCGTCCTGTCATTAGGTTCCTTTCTACATAAACCTCCTTGTTGAGTATGGAGATCCAATCTGCAGTCTGTGCTTGGATAACCAAATGGAGCAAATAACCCAGATGTGTTATGAGATTTGAAATTAAATAACTATGTGAAATATTTTTTAGATAAATAATGATCTGCATTAGAGTAAATGATTTCAGTCCCCACCATGTGCTTTTGAATTCTATTTTATGCTCTTTTCAAGTAAAGATATGAAAAATGCTGTACTGAGATCTATAATGATCCTTAATATAGTTTTCTGGATAGTTTCAGTGGTCCCTCTGAGGCACATTCTCCGCACTATCTTTGCCCAGGCAGTAGGTTGGTTTCTCATTAGTTAGGAGAGACAAGAGTGTTTTTCATCATACGATGGAACTTTCATCTCAAAAAGACAAGCCAGGGAGTTGCACAGCTATAGGTTAACCCTGATGTTCATTAACAGTACTGGGTTTGTCAGGAGAGTAAATAGTGATCATACACTTCATAGTAGGCTCTGGGGAGGAATCTCTATTTAGGAGTAGGTTGAGTTCTTCGTTAATAGCACACCTGTCCAAAACAAATAACAAACCCTGAAGCAGAAAGCTATTGCTTTTAATTCACCTAAGCTCAAAGTCCCAAGAATAAGAGTTTTGCTTTCTAAGTTCCTGATAGATACAGAATTAAAGATAAAGACCGCATGAAATGTTTCCAGATGGCTTCTCATTTGAAGGTATTGGACTCCATCTTACTGGAGCTCTTATAATTATGTTAGATGTGGATTTACAGAATAGTTCACAAAATATATAATAATGCAATACATGGTTATTTAATACATAAATTTTAAATAAATCTTATATGATGAATAAAATTTAGAGATATAAATGAGAAAATAATATGATTGTATTTTCCAAGCCTCCAAGTATTAGATTTTTTCTGATAGATTAACAAAGAATATTCATCAAAGAAAAGTTTTACAATTTAAGATGAGGAAAAAGTGGTTAAAATTTGATAAAATGGAACTCATTTACCTCTGAATTGGTTGGAATTTCATGCAATGAGTTGAATCAATCTCTCTCTCTCTTTTCTTTCCTGTCTTTCACTCTCTTATAGTCATACCTCAGCTCTCATTACTTTATTTTTGTATCTTATCTATCCTACTACTTAAGGATTACTAAAAAGAGTGCCATGGTTTTTGAATACCTTTGTACATTTTTCTACATCAATCTTTACCAAAAATCCTATTTCTCTTTTACATTTATTAACTTAAAAACTACCCCTTCACTCAAGTCTCTATAGAATCCCCATGCATGCCAGGTATAATTGTTTTTGTCGTTTTTTTGTTGTTGTTGGTGGTGTTGTTTTATATTCACATGGGGTCATTGGCATATTTCTGGCGTAGTGTTTATCAGGTAATGTTATAATCATGTCACTGTATTTCTGCCTAGCCCATGCATACCATGATTTCTGAGAAAGAATGGGCCATATTCCCATTTTTAATTCATCCTTTATCATAGATCCTAGCTTATGAGGTGGCACAAAGATGAAGCCCAATATATTAGTATTACTGAAAGCTTTGAATTATTTTAGCAAAATTTAAACTTGATATAATATCGTGCATCAAATATCAGAGCAAGCACTTAATACCTATGAAATCACAATAAATTATATATGGTAGCATTTGCCAATTATGTTTTAAACTACTACTATAAATGCACTCTTTTTTTTTTTTAAGATTTTATTTATTTATTTGACAGAGAGAGACAGAGCCAGTGAGAGAGGGAACACAAGCAGGGGGATGGGAGAGGAAGAAGCAGGCTCCCAGCAGAGTAGGGAGCCCAATGCGGGGCTCAATCCCAGAACCCTGGGATCACGCCCTGAGCCGAAGGCAGACGCTTAATGACTGAGCCACCCAGGTGCCCCTATAAATGCACTCTTAACTGACATTTTAATTGCAAAAATACTAATCTGTACTTTGAATCTTCAAATTATTTTCAACAAACTATATGCTATGATTAAGAATGATAATCCATGAGAAATTTCCTCCATTGTTGTTCATTTGAAACATTTCTCTGCCATTTTCAGAGAAAATAATAATAGTAATAGTAATATCAACTAAAAATGATAAAGGGCTTCATAGGAGCCACACACTGTTCCAAGTGTCACTTATATATTTTTTTATTTAATCACTACAACTACTTTTTGATGCTAGTGTTGTTACCTGCTTCACAGATTGGGAGGTGTGGTACAGAGGAGTCCAGTAGTTCGACTGGCGTGACAGTGACTGAGGGATCTAGACTTCAAAAGTAGCCATTCAGATGCCAAAGCTTTTCTTTCTAACTGTTTTGAACAATGCCTACTATTTGCCCTCCGGTTTATAGATTCAGGCAATCATAAGTTTCATAGGGGAAAAATAAAGTGTACTCATTAGTGATTGCTAAACAAATGCATATTCATGATTCAAAATGAAAATGCTAAATATTCTATTTTTCTATGTGATTGTGAGATTAAAGTATGGTATTATTTATTTTTTTAATGTCTAGCAAATTACGTATGGCATGAAGACTTAATATTTCATCTTGTAAAATGAAGGGTTAGAGACTAAGTCTCATTAGCACTATGATCTAATAATTGCTTTACAAATCTTATAATAATATGAATGTATGGATAGCAGTCATTAGAAACAGAAGAAAGGTCTATGCCACTAGAATAACTTGGAATAAAAGGTTTTTTTTAGGGTCAGAGTTATTCAATATCCAAAATAAATTAGAAATGAAAATATCTCTTCCATGTGAGTTTTGAGAGTCTGAATGATGGATATCAGCCAGATTAAAAAAAAAAAAATGAAACCACTCTAAATATTTCAGACACTGGATATTTACTATAGGAAGTTGACGTGAAGAAAAAAGAAGGGCTGGAGGTACTAGAGGAGCAAAAACAAAATGGATTCAGGTCTGGAACATGAAGAAGGAGGTGATACCCAGCATACCCCAAAGTGAATCTCATGCATTCACGCTTGCTGGAACATGATTAGAAATACTCTTGCACTCCATTCCGAATTCAAAGCAACAAAAATAGCAGAAGCAGCAACAAATACTGCTTCTCCTACTCATCTTCTTCACTAATCATCTTGTCTCATTGCTGTTTCAGTCACTTCCAGCAAATTCCAGGTGTTGGGTTAGATTCACATTTTTATTTAATTTATCAAAGTTAAGAGTGAACATGTATTCTCCTAGACATCTTAGAACATAAATGAGTGGTTCACTAGATAAATCAACAGTAAATTGCCCATTATAGATTCAATCAATTAATTCAGTTCTCATCTTGTAAAGGTTTCTACTTAAACTTGAAGGACATATGAATAATAAAACAAAAAGGACAAAGCACAACCCAGTGTAGAGTCATATTTAGCTAGATAGATGAAATATTTAAAATGTTCACTGATTTAGTAATTTATTTGTAAGTATGTATTGAATGCCAACTATATGTCAGGAACTATGTCAAATTTTAAACAGTTAAAATAGACATTCTGAGTGGATTCAGTAGTACAACAGGGAAACTACTGTATCATGATAGCATGTAATTGGTCCACCTAAACCAATCTCACAGGTCTATGACATGGAACAAACAAAGATCTCTCAAAATATCACTCTCGAGGTTGGAATCAAACTGTAAACTATAATTATGCACAGAAGGGATTTCCTTGGATGTTTTGCTTCTACCTCTAAAAGCTCTAGGAAATAGCTTACCAAGCAAGATCAGCTTTAGTAGTACAGAGGTAATGACAAGCCTTCAATAAAAACTGTTTCTAGACTTCAAAATCCAGAAACTGAGATTTATAATGTATATTTTAGAAGTTTTTAAAAATAATCCTGTAATAAAACTACATAATACTTAACTGTTCATGTTATAATTAATTCAGTGACATCATGGGACATTTCAGACAATATTAATTCACCCTTGTAAATCTGCTAGTTTTGTTTTCTCTATAAAAGCATGAACTTTTTTACTCTGCAGAACAATCTCATTGAGGATTATAGGCAAATAGCAGAGAATGTTGGCAGAGGACAAGAATTCACACTGTTTTTTTCCCCAGCATTTCATGCTCTCAGTTAATAAAATTATGTGACTTAAACAACTGAAAAAGCAACTTCTATATGTTCATACTGTGAAGCCAAAAATAGCTATCCCTTTCCTGTACTTCTTTTGCAGAATTAAATTGCATTTCTGATGTGTCAAACTGGAGAATATCTCATTGGCTTATGACATGGTGCAACACAATATACATTTAAAGTATATCCCAATGTGACAAATTACACATCTTTTTAACATTAAATACCAGCTATTAATTCACACATTTGTACAGCAAGAGTTGGGATTTTTAAAAAGTGCCAAATGCAAAATAACCTAAGTAATATATGTTCACACAAGTATAGCAAGTCATTTTTTGTCTCTTATCTTTTAAAAATCTAAACCGTCTTCTAATTTATTTAATTTTTTTATTTAGACATATTTGCAATGTAGCACTTCTATTGAGCTTTATGATTCTCAATTACAGCATAATACTGGACTTTATATTATTCCATCATTATAATGGTAGTTTGCAAATTTAAATTAATTCCTTTGTCCTCAATTTTCTTCAAATTTAAAATAAAAGAGGAAGAAACTACCATTATCTGCCTTTAATTATCATATTGTAAAACATGACTTACCTTAAATAATCTGTAGTGGGGATGCGGCTGGGAAGAGTGTTAAAATGAGACAGAGACAAAGTTAGGGATGGGGGAGGAAGCGTTGGGGGGAGGATGAGAGAGAAAGAGCAGGAACTGATATATCTGATATTTATTGGGGCTAGACAGCATACAGTATTTGAATCACTTTGATATACTAAGTCTTCTTCTGAGGAAAAGACTCTGTACTTTAGGAGAAGTCTCCATGCTATGTCCCAGATGATACTGCCATCCTGCACACACTAATTGAGTCAGAAATTAACACCTCAGCCAAAGACTGTCGTTCCCCATTTGCCAGGGATCAATGGGAATAGATTGTGGAAGACAATGTCTAGTGGTATTTAAATTCTCTCCTGTCTTCATTACGTACCAGCTATGGGAACTTGGATAAGTTACCTAACTTCGTTTCACTTTCGTCATCTCTAAAATAAGAAAAATATTATTAATGTCTAATAAATTTTTATTAGGGAAGAATTAAATAATCTCTAAAAATTTAGAACTGGTAATAATATATAATAAGCACTCCATATTATTTGGTGACTAATGGATCAAATCAGAATCTTTCTTAATGAGGTGGGTAGAAACAAAACGGTTGCCAAGAATTGAGAATTGACGGTATAGCCATACAGAGGCCAACGCACATGCACTTACAAGTTTATAAAAGAAATATCAAAAAGATATCTCAAAGATCTGTAAGTCAGAAGAGCATAAGTTATGAAAAACATATATGTTGATGCCCTGCATCTCTGGTTATCAGTATCTCTTTGAGAGGCTTTGAATACCCTTAGGTCTTACAGTGGAGAAAATCTTTTAGAAGATGTGGAATGTGAACATGTAGGGGTACAAGGCACTAGAATGGGACAATTACAAGTAGTTCTAAGCGGACAAAATGATGAGGTGCTATTGAAACTCTAATGATACTCATATTACCAAGAGGTTGACTTATTCAACTGCCAATTTATTTTCCAGGCCTCTTTATGTCTCCATTTATCCGCATAAACCAAAATCCCTATTGCTTGAAGGTGTATGACAGTGCTTTGTTCTTTGCCACCTGGAAGGGTCAAATTTAATACTCTACCTAATTTATGATAGCCACCAGATTTAGACTAACAGATGAATCTATTTGCATGTGTGGTAAAGAAATCTACTGAAATAGAAAAGCAATTTGAGAGAAAATAATAATCTTTAGTTGTCATATACATGTCTGGTCCAGGAAAATAAGTCAGGATCAGAGGGAAGGGGGCGATTCATAGTAGAGTAGAATGAACATTCTCATCACTAGTATATGTAAGAAATCTTTCACTTATGATGTAACAATTTCCAGAAGACTAACAAAAGTAGTTTATTTTGTATTCATGTAATAATCCAAATCGGTGTTGGTCAGTTAGTTTTCTAGTGACTGGCTGTCCTCCAGGAAGTGATTCAAGGAGTCTCTTCTCACTTGGCTTTGCCTGTGTCTATTAGCATCAGCATCCAGTCAGAAAAAGGAAAGGAAAGAGAAGGCATTATGGCCTCTCCAAATCCCTAGTCCGGAAGTCACACACAGCAATTATTTTTACATTCTGTTGGGGAATTCAAGACTATGGCCAAGCCAATATGCAAGAGAAAAAGGAGCCAACAAACTGGTAACAACCCCACAGTATGGGAAGGGGTTATAGATATTCATGGTGAAAAGTCTTCTATAAGCCACATCAAATAAAATTAATTATTTCAAGAGCAGGGTGGCCCTTTCTTGGGTGGCAGAAAGATGGGGCATTTGTCAACCATCACTGCTGTCAGGGAGCACAGGGCTCCAATAAATTTTAAGAGTATCAAAAAGAAAAACAAAATTCAATGAAGAACTGAAGAATGGAGTAAAACGTTTTTATTTTCCTTTGATAAAGAGGAATTTGTTAAGAAATTCCAAATTAGATTTATGTATCAACAAACACTAATTGAAAACCTTACTGGTTTAAAAGGAAATATATTATCATTATTTTGTATCTTCAGACATTTATTTAATAAAGTTTTACTTAATATTTTAATTAGGTATTTAACTTAACAAATTATATCTGTCAAGTTAATTAATTTATTTACTGTTTTATTGTATTCGTTTTGAAAATGGGCCTAAAGTTTCTCTATCTGGTTTACTATTCCAGGTAATACAGAAAATATTTTTTAAGGATATTACTGAATATCTTGAAGAATGAGGCTAAAGAGTTCCATTGGCAAGAAAGTATTTTTTAGATGCCTTGTGCCATGACTAGATAACTAAACATATTTAAAGATAATGCTTTATATTCAAGTAATAATATATCTATCAGTCTCTGTCCCTTAAGGCTGTTGTAACCAATACCACAGATTAGGTGGCCTATAAACAACAGAAACTTATTTTCCAAGGGTCTGGAGGCTGGAAGTTCAAGATCAGGTTGCCAGCGTGGTTGGGTGAGGACCTGGTTCCTGGTGGACAACACTTGATGCAAGCTAGGGGAGACTCCTGTGGCCATTACTTATCTTGTAATGGCTTGGTGGTCAAGCTGGAGATGATGTTCGCCAAGGATGTAAATTTTTTGCCTTTTATAAGCATGGAATTCACATGAAGATATGTAAATTAAAGCATTAAAAATAGCCTCTGGAATTGAAATAAGTAGAAGCTGCCAATTAAAACCATTATGTGCAGTATTCTTTTTCCTGCAGTTCTTATTGTCATAGGCAAATTGTACTTTCGTCTGTAAACAATACCAATATGCTGATCATGGTAATGATTTCCATTTATTTTACTACTGAACATTAAATTAATGTAATTTGAGCAAATGGATTACTCAGGCATTAGTAAAATGCCTTTTGTAGTATTCAGTATCTAAAATCAGAATATGGTAAACCAAAATGAAGCAACAAAGAGACCAAAAAACGTATACTGACTATTTTATTGACATCTGCAATAATTTTGAATTAACTGATGACATATGACTATGGGTTTTGTTTGGTATGCTACTAATGTTTTCATGTTTTATTTTCTGGGCATATAAGAACCCCCTTCTTTTCTCTTAAATAATCTATAAATCATAAGATTTAAGTAGACCATAATTTAAAAAAAAACAGAAATGAAGGATTTATAAATTATATATGTTTTTTCTCCCTGCATGATTCTCTAGAATTTGGAAACTCTTATTCAGTATTCCTATTTTTATGGCAATATAATTGTTTACATAAATTCCATAAGAATCTGTCCTCCTATTTTACCAGGAGATAAGGTAATTGGAAATACTGATTATGTATCTAAGTTGTTCCCTGTAATGCCACATTTGAGAATGATGCTACTGTCATCATATATGACCAAACACTTTTAAGAAACTTAGCTTAACTCTATGGAGCCAAAGCTTACGAAGTCCTATTGAGAAAATTGGCCTGGTATCTGGCTTACTGAATTCTTGATCTTTCACATAAGTAAAGACAATTTTTGGCAGGCCCAGAAATCTTAGGATATTTTAGAATCATCAAGGAAGAAAGGAATTTGCCCAAACTTACAGGCACTGCGGGTGAAATCTGATGAAGAGTTTATAGCTTGGTTTCATACTGTCAAGAGGTTTGCGAGAGTCCAATCTGGGATTCTTTATAAAATTTTCTAGCAAAAGAAATTTAAGAATGTCTGTATAATAAATTACCATTCTTGGCTCTTCTGTATAAATGATTAGGCCAACTATAATAATACCAGTCTTATTTTTAAATAAAGAATAATCTCTCTTTGAGATTATTTTTGGTCAAAAGGGGTAATTGTACAATAAAATTTTTTGTGTAAGTGGAAAACAATGCATCTTCTTTAACATCCCCTTCCCAGTTATCAGATTGAAACCCTGTTCGTAGAGTAACTTTGTACCTTTTTGTAGGTTGCAAGTAAATGATGTGTGTGTGTGTGTGTGTATATATAAACACACACTCACACACACACATTCTGTTTTATCTGGATAAAATTCAATTGACCTATTCTCTCCTTCCCTCAAAAAAACAATTTTGTTAGCTTATTGTAAGATCCAATTGTTAATTGTTTCTAAATTTTCAATTCTTTTCCTATAATTCTCCAGTCTAACCTTTCCAATTTTTCTTCCCCTTGTCTGACTGGGCAGCACTGAGAAATAAAAATTGACTGCTCAGATCCCCATTTGGACACTAGGTTTCCTTTGCAGTTGGCCTTTTATCCTAGGGATCCAAAACTCTGAACTGAACGTAGCTCAGTGACTTGATATAAGCTCCTACCACAGAACTCTCCACAACAGCAAACCATGGATGGACTGGTTTTTCCATGAACACGCTGATGTGTGGGCCACTAAGGAAGTCTGATGAAATGTTTGGATTCATGTAGGTTCTTATGTAAGAGATAAACAAGACTTGAATAACATCACCGAGAACTTGGCATCCCAGCTTGAGAACTTCAGGGGACTCTGGCAGTGGTGCTGTATTACTGAAAGATTTTTCCTTATAGGCCTCCTTAAATCCATAATATTGGTATTTTCAGAGTTAACACTGGAATTTTAATACAACATATTGTGTTACTATTTCTTTTTTCCATTTTATTCACCCCTCTTTTAGATGCCTGAGCTCCAAGACCCTAAAAAGAAAACCTGATACTTACCACAATCATTCAACAGACAGTCCAACTAGTGTTAAGGGAAAATCTCCAAAAAAAGTATCTCCTAGATATGTCTTAGATCCTGCTTCACTCTACTCAAGAGGTTTAATTTTGCCTCTTACTTATTCAGGGGCAAATTATTTTTATTCATCTTAATAAAAGAGGAAATTGACAATGTTGAATTTTATCTGAGTTTGTACTCCCAGAAAGCAGTGATGGTTGAGGAATCTCATCCTATGATCCTAGAAACAGCAAAATGCAAAATCCCATTCTGCTCTTGCAGAATCCAGGAAAAGATCTGCTTTCATCTTTCTTCTGTGACTCAGATTAAGACTAGTCTCCATCCTTCCTCATGACTCTTACAAGACTCAATGTTGACTCCCTTGTTTACCTTCCTCTATAAAACCCCACTTTTTTTGAAGATACTTGTAATACTGAACATACTGAATACAGTCATATTAGTTGTCCTGTACATTTTATCTTTCACAGTTTAGGGCCACCAAATTTACCATCCAGAAATACAAATTCTTCAATTTTAAACCTATCCAATCATTAAGCATGAGTTAAACAAGTCCTTTTGAAAATACTTATATAGGGGTGCCTGGGTGGCTCAGTCAGCTAAGTGTCTGCCTTCGGCTCAGGTCATGATCCAAGGGTCCTGGGATCGAGCCCTGCATCTGGCTCCCTGCTCAGTGGGAAGTTTGCTTATCCCTCTCTCGCTGTGTCTCTCTCTGTCAAATAAATAAAATCTTAAAAAAAAAAAAAAAAAAAGAGAAGTAAATCCTTACATATATTGAAGTGTGGATAAGACTCTTATTGTAAATAAAATAGGGGTGCCTGAGTGACTTGGTTAAGCATCTGACTCTTGGTTTTGGCTCAGATCATGGTTCCAGGGTCTTGGGATCAAACCCCAAGTTGGGCTCCACTCTGGGAGCGAAGCCTACTTAAGATTCTCTCTCTCTCCCTCTGCCCTCCCTGCTCCTCCTTCTTAAAAAAAAAAAGTAAATAAAATAGCAGAATGGGGTAGACATAGTTAACAAAAATGATTGATTATTTGTTTACTTTTTTCACTTGTTAACTTGGAGTAATATAATAGCAAAATTAATCCTGTTAAAACTTTATAACATGTACTGAATGGCAGCTTTATACTGGTTTGTTTGTTGCCATTAAAAAAAAGGGCTTCACAGACATCTAATGCTACGTATTAGAATATTAATTAATTATATTATTAATTAATAATTAATTACAATTATATAATTGTATAATATAATTATATAATAAATTAATAATTAATAAATTAACAATATAATTATATAATAAAATAATTAATAATAAAAGAATATTAATTCTTTTTTTAAATTATTTTTTAAAAGTTTTTATTTAAATTCCAGGTAGTTAACATACAGTGTAACATTAGTTTCAGGCGTACAATATAATGATTCAACACGTACGTACAATACCCAGCACTCATCACAAGTGCCCAAATTATCCTCATCACGTATTTGATCCATCCCCCCCACCTCCCCTCTGAAAACCATCAGTTTGTTCTCTATAGTTAAGAGTCTGTTTCTTGGTTTGCCTCTCTCCCTTTTTTTTTCCTATGCTCATTTGTTTTGTTTTTTAAATCCACAAATGAGTGAAATCATATGGTATTTATCTTTCTCTGACTTATTTTGCTTAGCATAATGCTCTGTAGCTCCATCCATGTCATTGCAAATGGCAAAAATTTCATTCTTTTTTATAGCTGAGTAATATCCCATTTTATATATATATATATATATATATATATATATATATATATATATATATCACCTCTTCTTTATCCATTCATTAGTCAGTGGATAATGGGGCTGTTTCCATAATTTGGCAATCATAGATAATGCTGCTATAAACCTTGGGGTGCATGCATATTCTTGATTAGAGATTTTTTAAAAGACCTAATACAAACCTAGAGATTACAAATTCATGAAGTTTCTTGAAAACCTTATCTGTATCAATCAGTTTGGCAAATATCAGCTTCTCTATTTCTCTATCAAAAATAATAGATACAAATCTTTGGCGGTGTTTTAAAATTTAGTACCTTTGTTTTTTAAGACTGTTGCAAGTGAAAATTAAACATGTAATATAGCTATATTTTAATGATGTCAAAGAATAATATGGACTCATTTAATTTCTAATTTATGTGTAAAATTATAACAATTTAAGTTATCATGTATTGTTCATCACAGCTTTGAAGTAACTTAGTTATCTTCAAAGACTTAAGTGTCTGCTTTCATGTCAGATGAAAGAAGAAAAGAACTGTGCCTATCTTGTGTTTATGGTTACTATCACAGTGCACAATCCATGCTCAATACTCAGTACATTTTTAAATGAATGGATGAATGAATAAGTACATCACTATATAAATTCATATAAATGTAGCATAATTCTTTAAAACAGCCTTAGCTTTCTCCTTCATACTTTCCTTCAGCCAATCAGGATATGTGGAGGAAATGTCTTATATTATTATATATAAAAAGCCAGCTGAATATGTAAGTAGAGAGAAGAAATCACCTTTTATTTTACCATATGCTAAAATCCTAGATCTTGTTAGATAATGTGATGTTTTTGTTGTTAGAAAAAGGAGTAATCGAGGATGTTAACTTAAATAACTTACACAGTATCACACAGCTCGCAGAGTCAGAGTTGAACCACAGACTCGATCTATGTTGATATCACAGTCCAAGGTCTTTTCATTACACCATTTTAAACTGAGAGGAGCTGAAGTGCGTGCAGATGGGATACACACAGAGAAAGCGATGGAATGCAAAGTCTAATGGTTGTACTTACACTACAATTACAAAATCAGTTAATGAACATTAAATGAAAGCTAGCTTACTCAATAGTTCAATTAGCTTCCTATAATTTGATATATTTTGGAGTTCTGGAATAATTAGGTTTCAATTTAGAGATCTTTAGAGAGTTAACTATACACACACACACATACACACACATATATATATTAGAATAAAATTGCTTTCTGTGCCTGTGTGTGAGTCTATAAATGTGGTTTTGAGTGTGTTTGTGAGGATGAAAAGAGTAAGGACAAGGCCAGGAAGGAAAATACAGAAGGGCTAGAGAGATGAGAATTAAAATATCTTTAGAATGTTTTTTTCTCTTCTGTTCTAGTCTTTGTATGCCTCAGGTTTTCTTCATAAGAGATAATATAGATAATAACAAATTTTAATGCATTGCAAAATAGATATATCAGCAAGTGCCTTTTAAAATCTTATTCATCATGGCATCTTCCTTAATAAAAAGTACTAATTACCCTAAAGATATAGTTAATTTTACCAAAAAAGAAAATCGAAGATTTTCATTTAGACACAATGATACAGTCAACGACACTTTAAAATTCTATGTAGTGCCAACCTTGAAACTTCTGGATGTCCATAACAGTTTAAGAATATGTTCACTCTGCATCAATTTTATCCTGTCAAGACATGGTAATATACATCACAGAAGTACCATAGTGGATGTGAAGTAACTATTATTTACCTGAAGTGAAGATTAAGGAAGTAAATCACCAAGGAAGTGAGAATGAATTGCACAGTGGAAGTCCTAATGCCCACTAGATTACTGATTGGGGAATATCAAATGTATGCTTTCCCAAAACATTGAGTATTCTGGCACTGAGACATAATGAAGAGGGAAGAACATGAGAACATAAAGGAATTTAAGCCCCAAAAATGGGTGGAACAGAAAGGCAGTTAATGTGTTTGGCAGAAAAAGGTGAAGAGGAAGAGGAAGAAGAAGAACAAGAAGAAGAGGAAGAGGAAGAGGAGAAGAGGAGGAGGAGGAGGAGGAGGAGGAGGAGGAGGGAGGAGGAGGAGAAATGAGGAAGGAGGGGGAGGAGGAGGAGGGAGGAGGAGGAGAAATGAGGAAGGAGGGGGAGGGAGACGGGGAAGGAGAGGAAGAAGAAGAAGAAGGGGAGAGGGAAGGAGAAGGAGAAGAAGAGAAAGATTAGGAATAAAAGGTATTGGTCATTAGCTACTGAGTATCTTCTAAAAGAAGAGAATACTGATATGGAGAGAAATGTAATTTTTAAACCCCAAATAATCAGGGAGATAAAATAAACACTTATATATAGCTAGGAAAGAAGTACACATACAGATCTGAGGATTAATTCCAATCATATATAAGGGCTTTAGTGATTAACTAATGCTGCTTCAAACAAGATTATAGTGTCTTTGTTTTACCTGAGTTTCATATTCTATATACTTAAGTATGCAGTCTTTTCTTAAGGAATCCTGAAGTTTTCCCTTGATCTTGCAAAATTTTCACAGGATGTGCAACACCTAAAATGATTTCTAAAATATTCTCCCAATTTTTCTATACTTATTTGAAAGTGTTTTTAAAACATTCACCTTAGAAGTGCATTTAACTCAGTTTAAGTTTAAAGCTAGGGAGAGACTCTCCCCCACCCTCTCCCACAAAATAGATACCAAAATAGCCAGCAAGTATTTACTAAATTGTATATTTTTCTCTATATTTTGAATATCAATTATTCATAAGCCAGGTTCACTATTTATACCTATTTTTGGATTAACTATTTTGTTCATTGATATATCTGTATATATCTAAGCCAATATCATAGTGTTTTAATTGTGATTGATTTATGGTGTTTTGATATCATGTAGAGCAAGTAACTCTGTTGCTATTTTTCTTTTCTTTTTTTTTTTTTTTTTAAGATTTTATTTATTTATTTGACAGAGAGAGAGACAGCCAGTGAGAGAGGGAACACAAGCAGGGGGAGTGGGAGAGGAAGAAGCAGGCTCCCAGCAGAGGAGCCAGATGTGGGGCTCGATCCCAGAACGCCAGGATCACGCCCTAAGCTGAGGGCAGATGCTTAATGACTGAGCCACCCAGGTGCCCAGTGTTGCTATTTTTCAAAGTAGTTTGGCAATTATATTTTTTAAGCAGACTTTTTGAATCAAGTTTTTAAATCACATAAGAATCATAGGACAGTGTTTAAAATAGTTACTCTTCCAAAACAAATAGATAAAGATTAACAAGGTGTATATTTGCTTTCCCCACAATGATCCCATCTGAAAATCCTCATCCTACTCTGTGAGATGCTTTAATACTGAGAAATCAGAATAGAATTTACTTGCAAGTACAGATTTCTGGATTTAAAGTGTTTTCATCATTCAAATTCAGTAAAAACTATTACTAAAAGTATAACCTTATTCGCAGAAATGAATATTTTTGAATATAAAATACACTGATATTTTTAAAGAAAATTTTATCCTAATTGTTTATTATATACGTCTGTAAATACTTTGACATAATAAAATATGTGTCAATATTTTGGGGAGATTTGTTGCTGGTATTATTAAATTATATTCAATTAATTGCTTTGCTGGTTGAGTTCTATTTATTTTTTACCTGCTAAAGTAAGATTGTGCAAAATTTCATTGTACCTTAAGTCATATATGAATTTGGTTTGAGACATAGATAGAAGTATTGTTTCTGACATTGGAATCAGCAAAGGGTAACAGACAATAACATGGCTGATTACTAAAGTAGAAGATGTAAATTCTGCTACATTTCTATGCATTAAAAGCCTCAGAATCCCTGAATTTTAATATAACATACAATGAAGTGTATCAAATGAAATTCCCCTATCTCACCTAGTAATAATGTGGTTAAATCACAATGTGAACACTTTAAAGGGCAAAAAAAAAATGGCTTTAAAAAACCTTTGCCTCACTTAGTTTTGAGAATATCTCATTTTATTTCAAAATCTTATTGAACTTTCCTACACTTTCTTCCATGACTGACTTTTACAATATTAGTGTCTTGGTTGTCACCTCACCTAAAGAACCAAAGACAAGAATGGTGAATGACTCTCTGGCAAGATATATTCTAGAAACTGGATGCAATGAAACTAAGATGCAGAAGTACGTAAAGAAAAAAAAAAGGACAATCGTATATTTCAACTGGGACAAGGTATCTGCTTAACCATGCTTTATTCACAGTGATGAACAGTGGTACTCAAATAGCATAAGCTTTTAAAAATACCAAACCATCACCTATCACCTGCCTCTGAAGGGAATTCAACTTAAAATGAAGCTCCAATTTATCTAATAAACGTGAAATTCAGATATTATTGTACCTGTGAGACCTGACTTGATTAAGACATAAAATTTCACTAGTTTCAAGTAGTAAGAAAGGAAGACAGAGTATCCTTACCTTTCTTTTAAGAATTCAAACTGGTATGTCACATTACACTGTGGTATATGAAGAATGTACAAAGGCTTTGCTTTATATTAAGGCAATCAAATAATCAAGAGAAAACATAGTCTAATGCTTATTAGTATGGTCCTCTCAGACAGACTTCTGGAATTCAACTTCTTTCTCTGATGCTTACAAACTGTGACTTTGCATAAATTCCTAAACCTCTATGTGTCTTACTTTCCTCAGTATCAGAAAAGGAAAATAAGGGTACTTTCCCCATGGGATTGTAATAATAGCAAAGTATTTTAAAATTTATAAAGAACTTAGAGAAATGTTCACTTGTGAAGTAAAGAGACATTAGAATATTTTAATGGGGGAAGAGACATGACTTGATTTTTATTTTTAAATACTTACATTCACTGCATTGTGAGGAAAGCACGTGAGGAATGGAAGAAAAAGATGTACAATAGGATAAGTTACGTGGTAACCGAAGGTAACCGAATTTTAAAAGTTGGTGTTTGGGGCCAAGATATTAGCAGGAAACATGGGGATATGTCTTATCTAGAGAGTCAACAGAATTCCCTGTAGGATGAGTAGGTATGAGAGTTATTTTACAGCTAAAATGGGGGAGGTCTATGTTTATCTCCAGGGATGCCTTGATATCTGGTTTTAACACTGGCAAATATAAGAGAAATTATCTAATTGATTTATGATGTCCTTTTTATAGTCTGGAGTTCCCTGGGAGCACCTAGGCCAAGTTTTCTTTATTTATTTATTTAGCTTTATTATTTATTTATTTATTATATTATTTATTATTTATTCTTTATTTATTTAGCTTTATTATTTCTTTATTTATTTAGCTTTCACCTAACTGATGAGTTAAATAGCCGAGTTTAGCCATATGACCAAAGAGACATAAATAACCCTACTGCAAACTCCTGTCTTGAATTGTCCTGAAACCATAATTTGTCAGACAAATCTTGACACTTCCATCCAGAGGGAAAAAATGTATCCTTGTGGGAATAAGAAGAACCCTAGGGAATTTGTGCCTGGATGTCTCTCAGACCTTCAATGTTTGCTTGCACTCTCTTTGTCATCATGAAAAGTCTTACATGAGGATACTCTTTGAATTCTTTCAAAAAATCTCCAAGCTTCTTGAATATTACCTGGGATTTGGGGATTGAATGAAAGAGAGAAATCAAGGATGATCCCCAAGTTTTGACAGAAGCAACTGGCTAAATCCAGTTCCATATACTGAGAAGGGGGCAGTGTTAGGGTATAGAGTTATATAGCAAGGGTTTATTTTGTACATGTTAATGATGACATACTCATTAATTAGAGCATATTAAGTTGAGATACTATGTAAATAGTCTAGAATTCAGAGAATGGATTGGTGCTGAAAATACAAATAAACCTTATTTAGGATTATTCATGTTATTTAAAACCATGAAAGAAATGGTATGAGGAGAGTTACAGAGTGAATTAGACATCAATCAAAGGAGAGGGACCAAGGAAAGAAGACTGAGAAGATGGAGAAATAGAAAAGTAGGTATGCGTTGTGACAAGGCCAAGAAAAGAGAATGTTTTAAAAAGGTGGAATGAACAACTTGACTTGAATATTTTCAAAAGTATATGTAAGATGCATTTAAAGAAAATACTGTTAAATTTGTTTCAGATGGAGGTCACTGGTGATTTTAAGAAGAGATACTTCACAGTGGAGTTGTGGGGAGAGAAGACTTATAAGTGGATTGAGACAAAGTCTTGAGGGCTGCTCTTACCGAAAATTCTTTCTAGAGTAATGCTAAAAAAGGCGGATTGGTTATTGAACCAAGGTAAGACTTGTCTTTTTTTTAAATAGAAGGTACTTCAGTCTGTGGATATCTTATAATATCCACAGAGCAAATAATAAATTATATGAATGAAAGACAGACAAATTCTAGAAGAGATGTCTTTGAAAAGTCAAGAATACAGGATCAGGAGCACAAGTGGAGATGCTGAACTTTGATAGAAACAAGGCTGCTTTATCCATCAAATAGGAGACTATGGGTACAGGTACAGAAATGTTTCTAGGAATAGTACAGACATAGTGATGGGAAGATGAAGGAATTCTAGGTTTATTGGTGCCATTTTCTTAACGAAGCATGAACAAGTTCATAATGAAAAATAAAAATGGAAAGAAAAGGAACAGCAGGAATGAAGAGAAAAAAAGGAAAGCATGAAATATTGATTTGGAAATGGAGAGACTCATATAAACAAAGCGAAAGTTCTAGTTCTAGCTAGCACTCTTAATATGTCATTTGCGATGGATGTTGTTGAATTAAGCGAGGTTAAATTCTTCATTTTTATATGAACTTTTTCCCCTATTAAACAAAGATTCTATTTTCATTGCTACCGAGGTTACACTCATTCTAAAGATGAGGAAAAATCTGTAAGATTAAAAAAATACTCAGCACAATTTTCTTTGTGGTGAAATTTTTATGTCGTAAATAGAAAAAGACTTCTCCTAGAATTCATTCAAGTGATCGTTTGAATTATTTTTCGAAATATATGTGCTTGTATATTCATCCATATATATACATATGTGTATATATTTTGCCTTGATCATTTCCTTAAAGTATTTTCTGAGGTCAACCTGATTACTTTTTCTCAATTTCTAAATCTTTCTAAATTCCTCATAATGCTTTTTGAAATAATGGGAAGATGGATATTGCTTTAACCCTGTTGGATTTTTCCTGAACATATTGCTCCTCTGCAAACCAATAATATTTCAATTAAAATTATGTTCCACTGATGTATACATACTCTCTTGTAATCAGTATTTCTTAAGTGTGTCTTTACATATTTTCCTCCAAAGATGTTCTATTTAGATTCTAAACATGTAAAAGCATTGCACTCTGTCTGTTTACCTAGCTTTGCACATATCCCTAACAGCTCTGGGGGTATTTGCCACTAATACAAGTGGGTGTTTATATATTAAGCGTTTGTTTATTCATGACAGTTCCAAAATGTTTGGAAAGTGATAAAAAAAAAAAAAACCAATAATCTTGTGGTCATTGAAATACTCCCCAAATTTCAATTTAAGTTATGTTTATATTCTCAACATTTTATGAATGCTTACGGCAGTTTTACCATCATTTCCTTTAAAGTAAACCCGGAAATACTGTTGCCACAACAACTGCACTTAAAACAGTAGCTAGGTAAATGAAATAGTGGTTTTCTGATGGGTGTGAGTTCAAAATTACAGACATCCCTACATCCAAGTCTTCTTCTTTTCTTCCTAAAATACACACATGCATACACACAGGTACACTCTACTTTCAAATATTTCATAAAGTGCCATCCTTTTCTATATGTTTTGATGTATTAGCTTTGCGCAGAGTCAATGAATTCAAGATTATTGTATCAAAAAGTTATTTTAATAATGGCTGATTGCTAAAGAAGTATATAGATTAATCAATTAGTCTTTTCTCATGGTCTTAGTAAAGTTCTTCAATTATCCAATTACTTGTATTAGTTTCCTGTGGCTGCAAAACAAGTCACTACAATCTTGACTTAGAACAACAAAAATTTACTCTTTCACAGTTTTGGGGAGGCCTGATGCCTAAGGTCAAGGTATCACCAAGGCCACATTCCCTCTAAAGAATCTAGAGAAGGGTCTGTTCTGTGTCCAGCTTCCGGTGGCTGTAGGTATTCCTTGACCTGTGGCCATGTAACTCCAATATCTGCCTTCATGATCACATTACTTCCTCCTCTTCTCTCTCTCAAATATTCCTCTGCCTCACTCTTATAAGAACACCTCCAACTGAATTTAGGGCTTACCAGGATAACCTGGGATATGTTCTTTTCAAGACCTTCAATTTAATCACGTATTTTACTGTACAAGGTACTACTCACAGGTTCCAGAGGTTAGGACCTGGATTTATCTTTGGAGGGTAGGTACTATTAAGCTTACTACCCTTATTATCTTTAGTATCAGATGAGTCTGTTCTTATTATATTAATATATATTGTATATATCAGATTACATTTTAATAAGAAGGGAGCATTAGTCAATGGGCAATGGGACTGAAAAGGAAGTCTCTCAGTGATTTGTCAACACATGGACACTAGTAAAAACAGGAACAGGACCATCCAAGGAGGAGATGATGGGTCTCTCACAGCACCCAGTCCCAGTACCCATCTTCTCTCTTCATGGCTGCTTTCTTCCGCGTGTTCATCTCATTCTCAAATTTGATAAATTTAAGACGTGAGCGTATGACTGCTCTATAAGATTACAGTAAGAATGGAATAAAGTGTTACTCTGGTTTAACATTACAAATCAATACGCTAGAAGCTGTGTTTTTATAGTCGCTAACATTCTAGTTTTCCTGTATTTCCTATACCCCTGACTTCTGGGAGGAGGCACACTGAAAAAACAGACTGAAAGAAAAATAAAGTATAAAACTGATAATAGATGACACTTATTGAGCATTTACTATTAACAAATATAGGATAAATATTACTGTAACAATTTATAATAATAACTGATTTATTCTTCACACTATATTGTCTATTTCACAGATGAAGAAGCTGAAGCACAGAACATCTAAGTAAATGGTTGGGGTTACAGAGCACAGAGCTAAGAAGGATCAGATTTAGAAGCTGTGATAGTTAATTTTGTGTGTCAACTTGACTGGCTCATGAGATGGCCAGATATCTGGTTAAACGTTATTTCTGGGAGCATCTGTGAGAATGTTTCTGGAAGAGATTAGCATCTGAACGAATAGACTGAGCATAGTAGCTTGTCCTCCCCAATGTGGGTGGCATCACCTACGCCACTGAGGTCCAGAGGAGAACAAAAAGTTGGGAGAAGGAAGAATTCACACTCTTTCTACCGATTTCAGCTGGGACATCAAAGTCTCCTGCCCTTGGTGCTCCTGTTCTCAGGCCTTTAGAACTTGGACTGGAATCTACACTGTTGGCTTGCCAGCTTGAAAGCCTTCAAACTATACGGCGGGCTTTCCTGGGTCTCCAGCTTGCAGGGGGCAGACTGTGAGATTGGCCAGATTCTATAATCATATGAGTCAGTACTTTATAACAAATGTTTTTCTAGATAGATGATAGCTAGATAGCTAGATAGAAAGATAGATAGATAATCTCCTACTGGTCCTGTGTTTCTGAAGACCCCAGACTAAAACAGAAGTCGAACTCAGGTAGCCTGGTTCTAGCATCTGAGCACTTACTAGTTAGGCTATGCAGGTTCTCAAAAAAATGTTGCTTTATAAAGCAATGCCAATATTAGCATCTCAGATTTTCATTTCATTTTAAGAAAAATAGAAGTTTTGTTCCAGCCTGGAGAACATGCAAATTAACTGTGGTGTTTCTTCTTAGAACTGCATTGAAGAATCTCTAATGTGAACCAGAACTTCCTTTCTCATCCTGTACAAACAGAAACTTTTAAGTTAATCTTGCTTATTACCTAACTTTGTTAGGAAAATAATTGTCAATGCCAAGGTTTAAAGCTCCAAAACAATGATTTTGGATAAAGAATAAAATTGAGTCACTCTGCATTCAAAATGATCACACCTTCCAGTTATTGACCCTCTACCATGCATCAGATCATATATATTATCTTTAACTCTCAGAAGAATTATAGGGATGAGAAAGTTGAGGTTCAGGGATTTTTGAACTTGATGAAGCTCACTCAACTAGTAAATGGATAAGCTGAGATTCAGATCAATCTTGGATTGAATCCAAAGTTCGTGATTTTTCTACTAAGACAAATTGTTTTTGACAGTATCGTAAAGCTAGTCCTGTTATACTGCAAAAACTTCCAAAAGTGTGTTAATTTCACCTAAATTATAGCTAAGAACCTAGAAAAAATTGGCTTCATAGTATTATTAAATCATAGTGATTATAATGGTAAGTCTTGAGGGGATTAGATGAAGGTATCTTTAGGCTGAAATCTTTCAATCAGTTCCAAGTTTGTAACCATATCATTTCTTTGAAACAAAGAAATGTTCAAGCATATCTTACTTAAAGCTTTCTTTTCAGAATAAATTCAATACAAAAAAATGAATATACTCACTCCTCTAGTGTGCAGGTGCAATTGGAAAAATAGAACTTAAACCTTGAAGGGCTTGGTATTTTTAGAAGTGCTGTCAACTTCACTGG
Source organism: Ursus arctos (assembly GCF_023065955.2). Taxonomy (NCBI): domain Eukaryota; kingdom Metazoa; phylum Chordata; class Mammalia; order Carnivora; family Ursidae; genus Ursus; species Ursus arctos. The sequence continues at coordinate 23,233,754 of NW_026622775.1, forward strand.
TCACAGTCACTTTCTTTCCACTAGGAACTGATGATGGATCAAATAAAAGCAATAGAAGTCGTACCACATTAATCAGTATCTTAAAATTTCTACTTTATTCCTTTTGTGATAAATTCAATAGTTTCACCCCAAATTCTCCATGAGAATAAAAGCAGTCTAGTAGTATAATGCCAATATTTTTGTAAATGAAAGCCTGAGCACTGACAGTTTGCCCAGAATCATCTGTAGTCTTTAGCATGTATCTCCCCAAATTATCATTTAAACATCAACATTACATTTCAGATACATACATACATTCACCATTAGTCAAATCAAGGTTTAAAGATAGGTATATTGTTTTATTTCCAATACTTTGAAGTGAAGTATATGGTAGTTGTAAAATAAACAAATAAATAAATTTAGTTGAGTGAAATCAGCTCATTTCTCATGATTATTTCAATGTTTATACAGAATAGAAAATTAAATACTTCCTGGCAAGTCATATCAGAGTCCATCTTTTGATATAGATGTAAATATTGATAAAATCATGAACTTATTATTATATTTTGTAAGAAATGATGGTTAAACAATGTCAGCTCAGCAGAAAATAGAGCGTAGGTGTAATTATATAATATAGTGAGTTCATGAAGAAGTCAAGATAAAGATCACAAGTAGGAGGCTAAAGACTGGAGGTAGAAGAAAACGAAGAAGAGAGCAAAAAACATTTTATTTTCTATTTTAGGGGACAGAGTCCTCAGAGCAGATGCACTTGTCCCTGAACCCCTCTAATGGTGACACCAGTTAATGTTGGGTAAAATTTTTCCAGTGATGTTATATAATCCCAGCATCACCATGCGGCAGTGCTATGCAAACATCTTGGGTCCCATTTGCCCTTGGTTTATATTTTACACACCATGAATTATTCATCTTTTGTTCTTTGTATTTTTCCATCATTACAGAACATAAAATGAATTGCTTTACCAGTATGAAATGCAAATACAGGCACATCTATCTCCCCACCTCCTTCAAGCTTGCACTTAAGCCCCGACATAACTTTATCTTTAAAAGTCCAATATTCCCCCCCACCTTAGGTTTTCATTAACTGAATTTTTGAATAATCTTGAGAGTTTTCTCAATTCATGTTGTGCAAGGTGGTGAGGCAGTGTCACTTCTGTAATGCTAGGATAAAAAGATGGAACAGAAATATTCTCTTAAATCCTCTAGCACTTGAGCTCCAGTTCTCTAGCCATTGTCAGTAGGTGGCGCTGTGGAGTACTGTTCTGCTCTGTTTGCTGCTAGAGATGTCCTTGTTAATATAGGAGTGCAAGGTCACAGCTCTTTCAATTCACATTCCATGCTTAACCATGACTCAACGGAATATGACCCTAATTCAGAGTGGCAGAGTCCAGAAAGACTTCAAGTCTAGCTATCAACCGTCTATCATCAGTACTTAGGTCCTTTGTGTTGACACTAATTTACCAGTAAGTTCACTCTCCTTCCAACTTTAACATTCAAGTCCTTAGTTTGAATAAATTTACTCCAGTAGAAGGTGGGGGATATTGATCATCTCTTCCGGGAACATCCAGGAATCCTTACCTACATCGGTACTTCTCACACTATACATCCAGGGTCCCAAACAGAGAACACCTTCAAGCCACAGTATTTTATTAAGCAATTTTCCTAGTCGATGGGAATTGCATTTGTCCACCAGGATGAGCAATTACCTGCTCTTTTCAACTATGGAAGTGGAAGCAGTTAGTATATTTATGTGTTTTTACATCTAGCATTCTGTTATACCAAATATTTGACATATTGAATATTTGACCAGGAGAAGAGGAGACAAAAATTCCCAGAAGGGCTTTTCTCAATATTGTATTGGCCACAATTCAAAATAGTTAGTGATTTACATTTTAACTGTCCAACCACAGTCTGTCTTCCTCACTTTGGGAAGTTTCTTCTCCAGAAGGCATGAAATACAGGTGCTTCTTATCTCAATATGTAATATGTCTTGAAATAATAATCAGAAAATTGGTAAAATGCTTTTTATCTATATTATTTGATTGCACATTCTTTTTCTAAATAGCCAATTTACTGAAGTCTTATTTAACTTTCTAAAATGTTGTTTTACATTCCTAACAGTGCATGTTAATCCCATTCAGTTGAATGTAAACATAGCATAACAATATTCTGATGCATAAACACAGATTCAGTTAATACATTAACTCTTGCAAATTGCTGACCGTAGTACTCTAAAATATCTACAACATTCAGTGGATTTGCTAGTACAAGATAATTTGTTAATAAGCCCTTTCCATACTAAAAAAAAGAAAAGTTAATAGTGTATTAAAAATAATTTCAAATGTCATATATTTACCATACCAAGTAGGTATTTTCAGAAACACTGATTCTCCACAGACATATGTTCTAATAAAAATTTGTTTTCTTGCACCATCTAGCCATTAAAAGACAACAGCATTGTCGATAGATGGCAGCATAACTCTTTAGGAGTTCTGGGGAACTACTTTGCAGTTTAAGATTACAGCTATTAGCATGCTAAAAATGGTAATCTTGGTGAAACTTTCTCATTGCATTTTCCTTAATACTTCATTGCACTGCTGCTACCTATTTCCAAAAAGGGAAGCTGAAAAATATGTAAACCATAAATACTTTATGGTCCAGTTTTCCTTTTTTTTTTTTTTTTTTTTTTAAGGCTGTATAAATTCGGTGTGAGGTCTGTGGGATGAAGGAAAAGATATCACTGTTGACACATTAATGTATGAGTCTCTCACTTCACTGTTAGACCTTGAAATTTTAGTTTGGCGTACAGCATGTGAACTTTTAATAAATTATCAATAACCTCTCAATATGAAGGGCACTTTTAAGTAATTTTTCAAGAAATTACTGAAAAATATTTGAGCATCAATCTGTCTTTCCTAAGACAAGGATTTAATTTGTGAAAGTAGAATCTCTTTTTTCAACACTTCAGTGGATCTGCTTGAGAGGGAGGAAAGCAAGCTGAACTTTTCAAATTTCTTCCATAAAATCATACATGGATCAGGTAACTCCTTAAGAAAAATAAAGTTCTTTACGGGCTGTTTGAATTGTATTTAGGTGGCCCAAGTCGCCTCTAAAGTTGAGGTTGCTAGGGCTACAAGACTCCTACAGATATAAACACTGGCCATAAAGATAGACTGTGTTACCACCATAGGAGAAGAAAAACAGGAGGTACAGTGATTTGTCTCAGTAGACAAGCTTTCTCCCCTGGAGCTATCACCAGGAGAGATATAAAAAAGCATCAATCACATAGGGCAAACAAAAGGTAATAGCTCTATAATTAGTTTTAGTAATTCCGAGCAATCAAAATTATAGCATAACTTTATTAATATTAGTGAAGTAATCTTTATCAACTCTAAAGATTGATTCCTGGAATCTTTCTGTTCTTTCCTTACCTTGTAATTCTTAATTTCCAAACACAGAAAACCCTCAATTTCTATGAAATCTGTTCTGTTTTACTAAGTCTCTGACGGAGATCTTTCTATGACAGGTATTCTCACCCACACAAAGAGTTTTAATTCTAAGTAAAACTCAGAGAAAGAAAAAATAGTTTGATAATGGGCACTGGTGTCCTTTATTATAACCACCGGGGGAAAATGGTTTTCTATTTAAAAGTCCCTCCCTACCAACCGTCTTCAAATAACAACTACTATCACTTGTAGTGTTTCTCTAAGAAAACCACTTTGTTCATTCATTCACTGGTTATTGATTTATTCATTTACCAAATATTTAAATGAATGTCGCCCATGTTTCAGGCACTGTGAGGCATGATATTTTCAGAGATAGGGTAAAAATCTCTTCCTTTCTTTCACACCCAGTAGAGTATAAAGATACATGAACAAATGTTACTGCCACGGAGACTTACACAGAAGATAATAGGAGTCGTTCTTCCAGCTGACCTCCACATAATCTTATCCCAAGAACATCAAACTGTGTTTCCTTCGTACAACAGACTGACCGATGCCCAGACCATGTTGTATGTGCTACTTTAGAGTACGCTCCCACCAGTTCACGGGTATGTTTGCTCAGAGTCAGTGATGTTTGTTCTAAATTCTATTTATGCCAGTCACACCTGATGTTATAATTATGTAATTTGCTTGCTGAAAAAATGAGGGCAAAAAAATCGCTGCAAAAATAGGCTCTTTGAATACTAAATTAAAAACTAAATTTTTTGAGAAACTAAAAAAACAAGTTTGTTAAAAAGTATTTGTCTTATTAGAAATGGTTGTGCCGGGTGCCTGGATGACTCAGTCGTTAAGCATCTGCCTTCGGCTCAGGTCATGATCCCAGGGTTCTGGGATCCAGCCCCAAGTCAGGTTCTCTGCACAGCGGGGAGCCTGCTTCTCCCTCTCCCTCTGCTGCTCCCCCTGCTTGTTCTCTTTCTCTCTTTCTCTCTCTGTCAAATAACATATTAAAAAAAAAATAGAAATGGTTGTGCCAACTATAATTTTTTAAATGAAGGAAATATATAAAGAATTCAAAAAAAATTCTAGAATCATTTTAAAATATGTTTATTTTGTTTGTACTCTAAGTTTTTACTGTACTTCAAAGAAATGAAAACTGTGTTTAGAGTACATACGTTTGGTACTTTATGCAGGTAAGCTGGTGGTAAATGCAAAGAAACTTATTAGGATAAAGAATAAAATATATGTATAAAGACTTGGAAATGAATGAAATTTACAATTTGTCAGTGAACAATAACAATTTACTGAGTATCTGATAAAATATTCTGTCTGTCTTCTAAGGCTACCATAACTAATTACCAAAACCTAGGTGGCTTAAGACAGTAGAAATCTATTCTCTCACAGGTCTGGAGACTAGGAGTCTGAAATCTAGGTGTCAGCAGGCCCATGCTCCCTCTGGAATCTCTGAGAGATAATCTTTTCCATGTGTGTCTCCTAAATTTTGAGAGTCACCTTCAGTGCTTGGAATTTCTTGGCTTCTATATGCTTCACTTCAATCTCTGCCTCCCTGTTCACATGGCCTTCTCCCCTGTGTGTCTGCCAAACTTCCCTCTTTTTATAAGGACACCAGTCATTGGATAAGGGCCTACTTTAGCATGACGTCATCTTAACTTGATTACATCTGCAAAGACGGTATTTCCAAATAAGATCACATTCACAGGTTCCAAGTGGACATGAATTTTTTTTTTTTTTAGTCAAACTAGTATCTACAAATACTGAGTATACTGTGGTTTAAATGTTTATCACTTCTATGAACTTTTGTTTTAACCGTCCTTTTAATTTAACTCTTTGTCATGGTGACAGGATGAAAGGTCTACCTCATTATTATGGAAACAGAAGGCGAGAAGTCCTGCCTTTGTCCAGAAAGAAAGAGAGGTGGGAAATGATTTTATTTTTAATGTTCCTGTGGTTATACTGAAATAAATGTGCTTATATACAAAATGTAGAGAGTGGGGAGAGTAAATCTAATGTTCCATCATTAGTCCTTCCCAAATAATTTAAATTCTTATTTTATTTTTTTAAGGGATCATTGGCTTTTAAAACAGTATACTCAGAACACCCAAGCTACTACTAAAGATGAAAAGAATTCTCGGGAAACAAACTGAGGGTAGCTGGAGGGGAGGGAAGTGGGGGCATGGGGTAACTGAGGAATGGACATTGGGGAGGGTATGTGTTGTAATGAGCACTGAGTATTATATATAAGACTGATGAATCACAGATCTGTACCCCTGAAACAAATAATACATTATATGTTAATTAATTGAACTTAAATTTTTTTTAAAAAGGAAGATAAAAAGCTATAGAATGGGGTGAGGGATATTTGCTAACTAGAAATCCAACAAAGAACTAGCATCTAGAATGTAAAAAGACCTCTCAAAACTCAACAGTGAAAATGAGAGCAATCTAATTAGACCATAGGCAGAAGACACGAACAGACATTTTACTGGAGAAGACATACAGATGGCTAATAAGCACATGAAAGTTTGCTCAACATCATCGACCATTAGATTTCTTTAATGTAACGCCCTTCAAATGACAAAACTGTAGAAATGGAGAACACATTGGCAGTTGTCGCAGGTAGGGTAGAGTGGGCGAGAAGCAGGTGTGGCTACAACGGTCAAAAGAGAGATTGCTGTGGTTTTGGAAATGTCTATAGCTTGACTCTATCGTGTCAGTATTCTGGCTGTGGTATTGTGCTATAGTTTTGCAAGTTATTACCATTAACGGAAAGTGGAAAAAGTGTACGCAGGATCTGTATTATTCTTTACCACTTTATGAATCCATATTTATCTCAAAATAAAAAAAATTGATATAAAACAAAACAAACAAAACAGAACAAAACAAAACAGAATGAATGTCAGGAATTCTAAAGTCTTTCCAATTTATCCAGGATTGCTATTTGATATTGTAGATATCTGATATTTAGTAATCTATAATTTATAGCTCAAGAATTATAGATAATATCCTAAGATAAGAAGATCTATGTCTGAGGGTTACCTGGGGGGCTCAGTCAGTTAAGCGTCTGCCTTCGGCTTGGGTCATGTTCCCAGAGTCCTGGAATTGCGCCCCATGTCAGGCTCCCCTGCTCAGTGGGGGGGAGTCTGCTTCTTGCTCTGCCTCTGATCGCTCCCTGCTCATGCACTCTTTCTCTCTCTTTCTCTCTCTCAAATTAAAAAAAAAAAAAGATCTATGTCTGATATACTTAATTGACATACCTCATTTTGTAGTGTGTTTGTTTAAAATGCTTTGTCTATAAGTCTGTACCTATGTCTACATAATGATAACACCTTTTTATATTATAACAATTCATAAAAATAGAACATTTATTTATTCATGAATGAATAAATATTTGGAGAACAAAATTTTAATAGGCCCTAATCTCATGACATGTACACACTACAGAGAGAGATAAAACATTAAACAATTAATCACAAATAAATTATAATTTAAAAATTGTCATGAAGTCGATTCTGGTGTCTAGTTAACTATGTACCCTACAGTTAATTTGGGAATTTAAGGTGTTCCTAATTATGTAATTTGATTTTAGGAATGTCTCGGTCTTTTAATACCTAAGGTAAAAAATAATGAGGGAGGATGACAGATATACACCATTTTCTTAAAGCTCTTCTTTGGAGGCATTATCTTTAACTTTGTATGTTTAGCCAGTGAGAGAAATCAGCCCAGGCCTCCGACTGTGATAAGTAATTGAAAATAATATTGAATGTCTTATATTAAGTGACTTGTAATTTAGGCAAATCTAAATATTTTCACAGTAACTCATTTACACTTTTTTCATTAATATAACATAAGATTTTATTTTTAAAAATTTTTTAAAAGATTTTATTTTATTATTTATTTGACAGGGAGAGAGACAGCCAGTGAGAGAGGGAACACAAGCAGGGGGAGTGGGAGAGGAAGAAGCAGGCTCCCAGCTAGGAGCTTGATTCGGGGCTGGATCCCAGAACGCCAGGATCACGCCCTGAGCCGAAGGCAGATGCTTAATGACTGAGCCACCCAGGCGCTCCTAATGTAAGATTTTAAAAGATACTTTTTAATCAATTATTTTAATAATGAAAAATTATGTAATATAGCTAGCTTGCATAAATATTTAAAATGTTAAGATATTTTTAAAATAATTGTTAGGGTAATTAAAATTAAACCTAGGAGAATATATAATTAACATTACATCATTTAGAAATAAATACTATTTTTTTCAACCACATATAGTTAGATGCTTCTCTGTTGTCTAGATTAAGATGAAGGTTAAGAAGAGAATGAGGGAAAGAAGAATGAGGGAAAAAAAAGAAAAAAGCTAACAATATAAAAAGTTTTTTTTCTAATTGTTTAAATTGACAAGCATTTTTGAATTTGTTACTTTTTACGAGCTTTAGGTTTACAGAAATATTGAGCTAAAGGTACATTGAGCTTTCACATTTTTTCTCTCCCCACACCTCACACATTCTCCCCTGCTATTACCACCCTGAATTAGTGCAATAGTGTGGCATAGATGTTACAATTAATGAACCAATATTGATACTTTATTATTAACTAAAATTCCTGGTTTATATTAGAGTTCATCCTTTGTGTTGTCCAGTTGCATGAGTTCTGACAAATGCTTAATGCCATGAATCTACCATTACAGCATCATAAAGAATAGTTGCATATTCTGTTTTGTGCTTTGTTTTGCTTTGTTTTTTCTTTAGATTTCAGTTTGGGAAATCCTATTGACATATTTCAAGTTCACAGATTCTTTTCTTGGCTGTTTTCAGTCTGCTGATGAGCTCATCAAGGGCATTCTTTATTTCTACAACACTTTTTAAAAATGTTTTTGTGCATTTTTTTATTAAAGTACAGGTGACACCAATGTTGCATTGGTTTGAGGTGTACAACATCATAATTCTCTATACACTTGTTAGCATTTATTTTTGATTCTTCCTTAGAATTTGCATGTCTTCTACTCAACATTACATATTTGTTCTTCTATGTTGCCCTTTTTCTGTTCATTAGACCGTTTAGAATGTTAATCATAGTTGTTTTAAATTCCTGATCTGATAAATTCCCAAATCTCTGCCATGTACTGTGTTTGATTTTGATGCTTACCTTTTCTTTTCAGACTGTGTTGGTTTTTTTCTTTCTTTCTTTCTTGACTTTTAGCATCCCTGGTAGACTTTCATTGAAATATGAGCATCATATATTGAATAACAGGAACCCAGGTGATGTGGCCTTTAATGTGGGGTTTTATGTTTATCTGTCCAGGAATTAGGCTCTATTAAATGTTTGCATAGCTGTAAGTGTCAGAGGCTTCAGCTTCCTCTAGCATTCTAATTTTTGTCTGCCCTGTTGTGTCTTGGAGTTCTCTAGAAACTCCTACTTAAATAGAATATGTGTGTTGCAGCTGTCTCGGTGGTAATTCGCTGTGATTATAGTGCAGATGTAGAGATAAGGTAATGAGGAAGCGAGCTGTTTAATTATCTTATGATTCAATCTGAGCTTTTAAAATCAGCCTAAGTCCCTTGTTTGTGACCTTCCAAAGAATTTTTAAGCCTTTTTGACCCCTTATGTGTAACAGAAAGGCTAGAGGGCGCTCTAGCTTTTTAATTACCATCCCCCACTCCACTCCCCCTCCCCTCCCCCCCCCCCCCCCAGGTCAGCTAAGGCTCCAGTAAAAGTAAAGTAGATTTTCCCAGGCAGGACTTGGTTACAGAGAACAAAACCCTGTAGGCTGGCATATTTCCAAAGGGTTCCTTTTCTCCTGGACACATTTTTAAACGGTTACTTATCCTGTCTACCTGCCCAAAGAAGAAGGAGAATTTCACCAACTTCCACCAGGAAACATAGGTTCCTGGAGTGTACGGATCCTCCCAAGACTGGGTCCTGGGGTGTTTTGAATTCTCAGATTAGTGCACAGTCTGTCTCTAGCCATTCATCAGTTTAAGTATTCCTACCAGTTACTGGCTCCAGTGGGCTCTGCGTCTAGGAAGCTGCCGCATTCTTCTGTTTCTCATGTTTTCTGGACAGTGATTTTCTCCTTTGACCTCTGTTCACTGACAGATCTAAAAAGAATTGTTGATTTGCACTTTTCTTGGCTTTGTTTCTTGTTGTGGGGGTAGAATTGTGACTTCCAAATTCTTTACATGTCAGAACAGAAATGACAAGGCTCTTTTGAAGAAATTATCTTTGTTGTACAAGTGGTCAGGGCAAAAACTTACACTAACGTTTCTAAGGGCTTTCTGCCAGGTTCAGTTTCTTTTGAAGAAAGTGCTTTCTGTGGTAATTCAAAATGACTTCTTTTAAATAACATCTTCTTAGTGATTATGGATATAGTTCAAACTTAGTATAAACATTTTCCAATATAAATTTAAACTTGAACTAGAAAAAGTTCTTTTATGTAAACTAGTAATTATTAAAATAATTATGGTAAAATTTGAAAAAAAAATGAGTGTATAAAATTAAACATATTTCTCCTTGAAACCCTCAACTCCTAATCTTATTACCCTCAAATATAGTTAGTAGTATTAACGTATCTTATGTGCCTATACATTTCATAGTATATATAATTTATTAAGTATAAAGTCAAGAATATGTAACTCTTATGTTTAAAGATATCCAACATTTTCTGGGTCTTTTAACATCTTTTACTTTTTAAATAACTGCATAATATTCCACATATAGATTCACCAGCCCCATTATAGATGATGATGATGATTTTTTTTCTTTTTCTTTTCTTTTTTTTCTTCGCTATTATTAACAGTGCTATTTTGTGATTATCTCTGTACGTATGTATCTTTGCATACCTTTGCCATGAATCAATAGGATAAATTCATTAATAGGGATTACTGGTTTGAATAAAATAAACTTTTTTGTTTTAAAGATTTTATTTATTTATTTATTTATTTATTTATTTATTTGACAGAGAATGTGCATGTGAGTGAGGGGAGGGGCAGAGGAAGAGAATCTCAAGCAGACTCTGCCCTGAGCACAGAGCCCAAAGTAAGGGCCGGATCTCACAACATGAGATCATGATCTGAGCTGAAACTAAGACTTGGACACTTAACTGACTGAGCCACCCAAGTACCCTTGAATAAAATAAACTTTAAAAATTTTTACATATATAACCAAGCTACTTTGTTAAAACATTGGCCTATTTATCTCTATTGGCATTTTTATCTATTTTTCTTTAAAATTTCCCCAGTAAAATTAATTTAAATCCCATACTAGTAGGCATACTGTCATGATAAGGATGTAACTCTCTGGAACTGTATTGTTGATTTATAATTGTAATTTTGCCAATGATCAGCAGTATAACTTCAGATAAATTATTATCTTCTCAGTTAAGGGGGGTTTATTAACTTCTTAGTAAACTCTAGAGGGTTTATCTTGAAAGACTCAGAATTTTTCCTACATTAGCAAGTGCTATTTCCAACATAGCTTCATTACTTTTTTTTTTTTTTTTTTTTTTTGAGTCATTACAGGGACAGTTGGGAGAACTTTGGGTACACTTAAAATATTCTTGATTTCCCTGTTTCTATATACCAGTGTCTATAACGAATGACTCTAGGGTGCCAAAATCCTGTTACTTAAGTAAATCCTAATTACTTAAATCAACAATTCAGAAGACTCAATAGACCTCCACTGAGGTACTGAATAGAATAGGAAGCTTCTGTTTATTCTTGTCTTGTTCCATTCGATTATTTTTGCTTTCTCAACTAGATTGAGGCTATTTGGAGGTGAAGAAATGGGGCAGCAAGTGTAGCTGCTTCAGAGGGGAGAATTTTGTAGCTGACTTTCATAGGAAGTTTGATCAAAAAAAAGAATTATTTGAGGGAGCGAAGCTTGAGTACTTTTAAGTAGTATGGGGAAAAAATCAAGTTGAGGAATAGTTCGAATTCACAAAAAAGAAAAAGGAGAGTTGTTGATGTAAATTTTGAGAGACAGGAAGTGATGCAGTCATGATCACAAGCTCAGGAGGAGGGCCTGGCCTTCAGTAAGAAGAGAGGAAGTTCTACTATAGGAATCAGAAGACTATAGGGAGAGATTAATATGAATTTAAGTAACTTTGTTCAATTGGGAATGGAAGTTTTCTTTGGCTTAATTATCTGGGCTTTCATTAACTTCCTTAACTTTAGCATCTTGCATACGGTGAATGTTCTTTAAAAAAGAGAGACTTTTGGGGAATTACTCCTTCCAAGTTTTTTATTCATAAATACGTATAGACTGTGAAACAAGGCACTTAGCTTTTCCTATCTGAATCATGAGTTTGGGCAGAGGCTAAACTAATTAGACATTACTAATATTTTGAATCTTGGTAATGAAGACAGAAAAAAAGAGTTTGAATTCATTCATTACAGGAGCACTACAATAAAATGGAGCATTTTATGCTACCTAGACTCCAAGTAGATGCCCTATTTTGTTCCTATAGCTTAGCTACAGTAGTGAAGGCTTTTAACCAATTAAAATTTCAAGAAATTGCTAACTTATATCATTTAGAAGTGCTAAAGAATATGATTAAGAATGAGATTTTATGTGCATGTTTTATTACTGTATCTTTAACCTATTCAGTGTTGATATGAGGGCAGTTAGCAGAAATTCTGCCTTCAACATGCTAGCTTGAGGAACTATGAATGTTTCTTTTTTTTTTTTTTTAAGATTTTATTTATTTATTCGACAGGATAGAGACAGCCAGCGAGAGAGGGAACACAAGCAGGGGGAGTGGGAGAGGAAGAAGCAGGCTCATAGTGGAGGAGCCTGATGTGGGGCTCGATCCCGTAACGCCAGGATCATGCCCTGAGCCGAAGGCAGACGCTTAACCGCTGTGCCACCCAGGCGCCCCACTATGAATGTTTCTAATAATGTATGTGGGTGTGCATGCATGTGAGTGTGCATGTGTATGGGGAAATTCACACTTTAAGATTCAATAAAGACACTGAAAGGCCAGTTATCACTCAGCATCAGTAGATGAAGAATTGTAAAGCCTTTGTGGGGCAAGAAAGAAAGAGTCTCTGATCCATTTCTCACATCTGATTCAACTTTTAGGTTTAGAATCATCAAATAAACACTGGTTTACTTAGCTTGAGGAGGGACCCTGGTACTGACATAAAACCACAAATGTGTACCATAACCTGCCTTCTATTTTCCTTTGAGGTGAACTGAAGGGAGTCAAAAGGGTATTTTTGAACTGAAAAGAAAGAAAAAAATCCAGACTTCATGGAGTAAATACTGTCTTCCCAGAGGTTTGGATACGGTCCTGAGCTAACTCTTATTCCTGAAGATGCCAGAGGCCATTGTGCAGGACCAATGAAACAGGCAACAAATGGAGCTTGACCAAAGCACATCTCACACTCAGCTTAGTGGAACTTTGAAACCACGAGATATTCATTGCTCTAATTCCTACATTTGGACTTGGGATACATAGTTTCAGTACCTGAAAAATCCCCACTGTAAGTGTGGCCCAGAGCAAGAAGCTGGTCGTTGAATCCAGGTAACCCCAAAAATGCTCTGCAGTGTCATCCACGTCTGACCCACCAGATCCAGTTGGGCACAAAATTCCTACACAAATCCTAATAGGAAATGAGGACGTTTGTAGCAAGCAGACATTTCACTGACAAAAATCACAAATTCTCTTCTGAATAATAGTATTAGACAGAATCGTGGTTTGAAATATAGAATGTTAAAGGTTATAAATATAAAAGTTTGAAAATAAATGCTTGTTTTACTTTGTCCAAAACAAAACAACTGTTATCTAATTCAGCTCTTGGCAGTGTTGAATGTGCCTAGCAGAACTGTAACGTACAGTGAAAATGAGAGATTCAGAAGCAGGCTTGTCAACATAAACTAAAAATAACAGAACTGACCTAAGTAGATATCCCAGAGTTCCAACACATCTTCTAACAAACTGTATGCTGTTGTAAAGGAATTCCACTCTGGAAGAATCTGAAGAAAAGGGAAGGTAAGGCATTCTCTAAAGGGGTATAATTTTGAAAAGAAATTCTTTATGACCTGTCTAGAAAAAGGGCTGACCTGATACACATAGGAAAAGGTGAATTGGAGCTGCTGGAATATTTTGGCTTGGTAAATTTGATTAATTTCGTCAGTCCACTTACATATGTTCTCTTCTGTTACGAGCCAAAAGTGACCATTATATTTTGACAATGCATAGATCAAAAATATGCTAATTTATACTTCTCCAAAATCTCTTCCTCTTGATTATTTTTCTTCTTTTAGCAGGCTATTATTTTCTCAAGAGGATTTACAAGTAGCATTCGCTGGTCATGACAAACCTTCAATTAACTGGCTTTCATGCAGCGTGTACTATTATCTCATTATCAAGTTGTCTTTTTGTTCTTTTTTTTTCACTTTCAAGATATTTATTTATTACAATTGGCCCACACAAAATTTCCTTAATTATTTTAAATGACACTTGTATTAGCATTAACACATTTTTTTTCATGAAGTTATTCTTGAAAAAGAATCGAGAACCCAATTTAAATTTGCTCTTAAATACCCTGGATTCAGAGAAACAAGCTCTAATAGGGGAACTGGGAATATAAATTCTAGTTTTGTTTGCTCAAATGAATCTCTCAGAGTCTTGGTTTCTTAATCTGTAAAATTAAAGAGTTATCCTATGAAGTTTTTAGGCTCTACGATATTGTGCATTTTTGTTTGGCCTTCTATTATGTAATAAAAATAATAAATGAAATAAAAACTAAGATTTCAGTTCAGTAATTGGCATTAGGTCTCTGAGTTCTTATAAAAAATAAACTCCTATAGATACCAGTTTTTCATCTCAAAAATAGGGTCAATAATTCTAAACTTTAGTTGTTATCTCTTTTAGCATATATGATGATGGCTTCTGCTACAATCTTAAATATTTATCACTTATTTTATACCCCTCGATACCACAAATTATTTTTCTGACAGATTTGTGTAGCTTTATTGTCACATACTAAATTTTTCAACATTCTATAAAATACACATTTAATTCAAATGTGTGTCTGGCTTAGTGGAAGCTAGTTGTATGCTGACTGTACATCAGTGTCACATAAAAGGTAGCTCAATGAGAACACAACCAGGAGAGCTGGAAAATAATTTAGAAATCTATTTTTGAAGGCATGAAGGATTTCCACTGTAGTGAGGAATTGAGAGGTCAAAATTCTGCACAGGAGGAAATTCAGACGTGAACCCAGAATTTGAAGATATTTTTTACCTATGGACCTAAAAAAAGCTTAGCAGAGGAGAAACTGCTCTGCAGAAAAGCCATGTAGTGGCAGCTGGAGTGAACATAAGCACAGTTTTAAAGTCTTAGAGGCCTCAATGTAATTCCACAAATAAACAGAAATAAAAGTTATTCCTATTTGTCATTTGAAAATATTATGAAGACTATTGATTTGACGAAGTCACATAACATATTAGAGAATTTCAAGCTCTAAATGAGAATCAGAGTATCATCTATTGAAATGAAGACTTTTAAAGCACAGATAGAATTTAGATACATATTTTTAATTCCATCATTTAGTTCATGACATTGGGGGTGGGTGGGATGAAGTGAGTCAGATCAAACTCACACCCTGATGATTTGGAGTTTGGATTTCCAGACCAGGGAACAAACTCATTTGTGTTTAAAATCTTTCAGCCCCACTCCCCTACCCCCACCAAAACCAAAACCAAAACAACAACAAAAACAAAAATAAAAACAAAACCTTTCAGCCCAAAGCAAATAAGTTACAACGCTAAGCTTGTTTCTTGTCACCTAAATATTACTCTTTCTTTTTTTATACTATGAAGTAGAAAAAGAGTCTATCAAACCAAACCACATGCACTGATGTTGACTTTTTTTTTTCATTATTGTGGCCTTAATGAGCAATAATACAAATCTGAAAGCAAATGTGTTCCTATCTCCGTGCAATAGGAACCTAACCATACTGAGTTGCCACTGCAGAGGAAAAACCACCATGGTTTTGTCCCTGGAAATCAAATGTATTTAATATGTTCTAAATACCCATACCATGCTTCTTCATAGTCTTTGCTAGAATGAGGAAAGCCAGGGACATCACGAATGCAATTTACCTGATAATTCCTGAATTTTCAAATCATATTTCATTACTCTTATCAAGAGAGAAATGTTTCTAACTTTATCACAAATTGTCTCATTGTACATAATCGATTATTATTTATAGTTAACTTTTGCTTTTTAAATGTATACTTTACTAATTACTTACCCTATTAAAGCTATTAAAGGTCCATTATTGTAGATTCTGTGTGTTTGTATATATTGTATCATTGGCCTTATAGGATGTTAATTATATAGCTTAATAAATTCTAAACTCCTCAAAGAAAGAAGACTTTCTAGGTTTTTTTGCAATTATCTTATTTATTATTATCAATGAACATTAAAATGAATTTCCAGAATATATATAAGTATAGCAAGCAAAAATAAATAACCTGGGTATGACACACATAAAATGATATACAGAAAATATTTGGAGAACTACAGACAAATGGCTATAGAGTTTTTTTCCTTAAAGTTAAAAACTGACCAGTCCAATAAGTATTCCAATTCCAATTTACTTTTGAACATGTTGGTTTAACAGAGGAGTTTAGGTTGACATTTACAACTCTTTCAGAAAACACGGGTATTATGATTACCAGAGAGGGTTAGAACCGTGCTCTAGTTTGGGGCCATGGTCTGGGATAAATGAAGCATCTAAATGGATTTGCTGGCAACACTAGGATTGCACCAAAATCGAAGTCCATAATTAGAAGTGCAAAAGGCTGCTTTTCACACTAGTAACCATTCTAACTTATTTTATGCTCTCTCTGAAGTCTTTCAGGATAGCATGCTTCATTTTTGCTTATTTAGCTCAACATACTTCATAATTATACTTATTTAGGGTGCAGTGGGAAAAGTCTTCAATCTGTATGTCTCAGTATTACAATGCTCTCCTTAAGTCTACATAAATTTGGAAATATTAATAAACACATGGTGTTCAGCATACGATACCTCCCTTCTTCTATTTTTATTTTTAAGATCAACGACTGACTCAATCAACACGATCTTATTAGAATATGTTATCTAACATTTCAGGTGAATAAACACAACAAATATGTTCACAACTACAAAATATGTACCAAGGAAAACATTGGCATCCATTAGTCAACCCTCTCATTTTTATAAAATGAGTATTATTATTTTATTGAAAGTAGAATTTAGCCTTCCTGAATATATTCAGTTGACCATATAATTTAATAGCAACTGATATTAAAGAATAAAGCCTACTAGTGTATGAAATTAGGAAAAAAATGATTAAATGCCTAATTCAAAATTATGGTAATTGAATTATATCATTATCTCCTTCTCAGGAACAAAGATCCAAAAAGAGAGCTAACTTCCGAAATAAGTGTTCAGATATGGTGGTTATTCTGTACATACTTAACAGAATAAGGTAGCTTAAATATACGAAAGTAAGTTTACCTAAACTGAGACTGGCAGAGCTACAATGAATTTATCCAATTATTTTCAACCTCTTGTCCTGTTAACCCACACCTCTGCAGATGATTTGCCTCAGACAGAAAAAGTGAGATTAATACTAGTGAACTTCCCCAAATTATAAAGATAATCATAGGTCAACTTAGCAGTTCTTCCTGCTACTCTCATGTTTCCTACCCCAACTTGTGGTCTTTATCTAATTTACTATTTTTTCTTTGCACATTCTTGTACTTTCTACTTTTCCCTTACGTCATCCTTATGGATACACACAAAGAACACATCTCTGTTCTGTACCTCTCTGCAGTCATCGCCTTATATCTTTTCTTTCTTTTATAGCCTATCCTTTTACAGAAGAGGCTCCACTCATTAAGTATCCTTTTTTATACATTCTCTAACACACAGCAAACTGCTTTCCGTTCAAAGCAATCCATTGGCAAATTACTCCAGCATTCCCTTAACTCCTTTTACTGAATTCCTTCTTTTCAGTGTTCTTTTTTTTTTTTTCAATAATTTGAGAGTGGGAGAGAACACACACACACACACACACACACACACACGCATGGGGAGGCAGAGGGAGAGGGAGAGAGAATCTCAAGTAGACTCCCTGCAGAGCTTGTGGAGCCCAACCCTGGCTCATCTCACCACCCTGAAATCATGACCTGAGCCGAAATCAAGAGTTGGACGCTTAACCCATGGAGCCACCCAGGCCCCCCTGGATTCCTTCTTTTCGGTATTCTTATTGTTTGGATGCTCTGTAGAATCAGGCAGTTTGAACAGTCTCTGTCCTGGTTCCTTATTTCTTAAATCACTTTCCTTCTGATTCTATTATTTGTCCCTTTAAGTTTCTTTTGGCAGGATCTA
Source organism: Ursus arctos (assembly GCF_023065955.2). NCBI lineage: Eukaryota > Metazoa > Chordata > Mammalia > Carnivora > Ursidae > Ursus > Ursus arctos. The sequence continues at coordinate 23,251,595 of NW_026622775.1, forward strand.
AACTCATATTGTCTTTAAAATATCTCATATACTCATATACTTTCTTGACTTCAAACAACAACGTTAGGATGACCATTCATATATCAGTAACCATCTGTGATCTAAATCTGTGATCCAGAAGTTTATATACCACCTGAGCCCTCTCAATTCATTTTCTTATTTGATCCTCACAGTACCTTTTGAGCTAGGCACTACTGTTTTCTCCTCAGAGATGAGAAAATTGAGGCTCAAAGAGGTTAATTAATTAGGTCACATCAAGAGCAATTTCCCTTCAAGGATAGGTTTGGGTGATAACAAAGCCGATTTATTCTCTTGACATAACTCAATACACCTTATTTCTTCTTTCTTTTGTAGCCTAGTACATTTGCTTCCTTTAAGCAAATGCTAACTGGTGATCCTTATCTGGAAGTTCCACTAGCATCTCAAAGTCAACATTTTCATAACGGACCCCTAACCCTTCAATTCCCAGCGCCTATGGATGCTAACTAGTGCAAAGGCAATGCCACATGGTGGGCATAAATCTTGTTACCTAATGCTCCCCCAGCACTAAATTCACTGAAGCATCCACACAGACATGTAGCACTCTGACTGTGTTCACTCGGTCTTTGAATTTATGAAAAAAAAAAATGCTTTCCATCCTCTATTTCTTCTCTTGGAAATGACACCAGTTGCCTAAATCAGAATTCCAAATGCCATAAATTATTATATCCCCTTATTCTTTATTTTTAATCAATTACTGTATCTTCTCAACTTTAGCTACTAAATATGATTTGAGTCTATCCTTCCCTCTGTGTTTCCACTGCTACTGTCTCAGTTAAGTCCATTATAATTTCTCACGTAAAAAACTGCGTTTTTCTCCAAAGAGGTCTCCCTAAACTTACTACTTTGTTATACCGTTGCCAAAATATACCTGTATTCTTAGTAAAAGTGTATATCTTTTTCCCCTAAAATTTAATAATCAGTTGTCCTGTATTCTTGACAAAACTTTAATTTTTTTGTAGGATTTACATAAGAAAATTCACACTCCCCAGGACAGCACAGAAGGCTCTTTGATCACTGCTTCTGACTTTATTTCTTCCCATAATGTACTTAGATGCTAATTCTAAACTGCTCTTACTGTCTTGAGTTTCCCTGACTGCTTCACATCCCTTTACCTTTGCTGAAGTTGACCCTGTAACGCTACTCTGGCTCTTCGATATCCTTTTAGTTCTTCAGACATACTCCCTGCTCCAACACGTCCATGATTACCTGCTGATTGTCATCTTTCAAACTGAGCATTACTTTACCCAGAGTGAAAACTTTTCTAATTAGAAGGAACACACCAACTCCCTTTGACGACTCCTTTGTATGCTTTTTTTAAATATATATATTTATAAATGCACCCTAATTACATTTATTTGCTTATAGGTCAAACTTTATCTGGAAGGATGAAGTACTTTATGGACATCTTCAAGAGCATTTAACAGTCTTTGTTTGCCCTGTGCACAATAGTATCTCTGACATATATTGTATGATATGTACATGCATATTTGTTAAATAAACACTGAGCAGCCTTCAGGCAGCTAAATATATTTCATTTATTCAGTAGCACTTACAGCTTTGTTCAGGATATTGAATAGTATTTACACAATCATATTCTTGGTCTTAAAGAACACAACCAAGCTTTATACATAATATACATGACAAAGAATCTCATAAATAAATTTTATGTGTGCTCTTCAAAGCTGTGAACATTATGCAAAAAAAAAAAAAAACCCACCTTTATATGCTGGGAATAAAAAAGGTAAAGCAAACATTTTAGAAGAAAAGCATTGAGAGGTAGATGAACAGAAAAGAATGCTTAATTAATACCCTCACTATGAAATGTCTTAAAAAGTTTGTAGTGGATGACTCTCTGATACATTTTGAGAAGAATCAACATAAATCATAATCGGAATTGATAAACAAAGCTGTAGAACTTCCCCGATCCCCACCTTCTCCCTCCATCTCAGAAAGACCCAGAGAAAAGGAAGAGGAGGAGGAAGAGGAAGACTTAAGTCTTCTCAAAATGTATATCGGAAAGGCTGGCACTTCACTTCTAACAACACACTGATATTTCTTTAAACTTTATTCTATAATATGTATTGTTTTATATACAAATAAAGTGTATAAATCTGTAATTGATTATATTATTTTACTTCAGGATTTGTTTTTTTCAAAGATTTATTTATTTTAGAGAGAGACAGAGAGAGTCGGTGGGGGGGCAGAGGAAGAAGGAGAGGAGAGAGAGAATTTCAAGCAGACTCCTCCCTGAGCACAATGCCCAATTTGGGACTTGATCCCACGACCTTGAGGTCATCACCTGAGCCAAAATCAAGAGTCGGACTCCCAAATGACTGAGCCACCCAGAGGCTCCACTGTACTTCAAGATTTGGCTTTATTGACTGACTTTTTCAGTTATTTATATCTGGAGAAAAACCCAGAATACTATTCAAACTTAATACTACCCCAGGAATACATTTCATTTGGTATATAATTTTATTTAGTTCACCATAATATCTAGGAACAAATAATTGTTTGTGCCTGATTTTACAATGTACTCTTAGAAAGTGACAGCATATCTCACCTTTAATTTGAAATTTTCCTGCAAATAATCTTAAGAAACACAATATTGTTAGCTGAATTAGAAAAAATACACGATGAAAGACAAAGCAATGTTATACAAAGCACAACTTATAAAACTTAGTATTTTTATAGTCATTTCACTGAAAAGAAGCTACATTATTAAATATTTGAGTGATCATGACCAAGGTTACAGAAAAAGCAAAAGATTTGAAAATTCTAACGTTTGATTCTGTCTTCTGCCCTTAAATTTTGTTCTTATTTAGTCTATTAAAAATAGATGCAGACTCAAGCTCAGAGATTCCTGATAGGGTTATTAAATATGCAAAATAAAATAAAATATCCTTGTGTCTCATTTAGCTTATCAGCTAAGCAGGATAAATGTTAGCGATACCTGTTTCCTTGAAAAATGCTTGACAAGAAGAATATGAAACTCATATCACACAGGCACAAAACATGAGGCTTTCTTATGTTTCTTCTTGAAAGACAGGTGTCAACCTTATTTGAAAAGACCTAGGTTAAGGTAGCTTCAACTACTGTAGAATTCAAATTTTTGTTTACATTAAAGAAAATAAGTAGGGAGAAGATTTTCTTACAAAAGGATTTTTTTTCTTCTAAAGACCAAGTTTACAAATAAATTTTTACCAGATGTCTCCTGGAATCAGATTGTGTTCTTCTGCATTTTCAAATGCTATTCAAATAATTTCAACTGTTTCTTTAAATATATGCAACTATAAGAAATATGATTACAGTGCCAATTTTGTTTTTGGAAAAAAGTATACTTCAGATTAAATATCCATATTTAATACTGTATTAGTGAGAAGTTAATATTAAAAATTAAAAATTTTGAAAATTCCCCCAAATTCTTAATATATTTGGAAGTTCAGGGTTATAAATCCACTCAAGACAAACAAAAATCTCTTTTAGATATGCCTGTTTATGAAGAAGATACATTTCCAGTTATTTTAATTCATTTTAGAACTTCATTAGTAAGAATACAGACTCTGCCCTAATGATAAATTATAACTTATAATTACTTTTAGCTGAATAACAAGGGATTAAAATGTTTTTTAAAAAACATTTCACAATAATTTCTCTCTGGTTTTCTTTCAACAACATTTCCTCATACTCAGCTGCTTAGCATTCTTTATGCAACAATGCAGACTTGATTAGAGCAGGGTAGATTATGATTTTCTCTTTGAAAGGATATTTATGCTCATTATGTGAAAATTTTTGCTGTATTGCGTATTTATGATTGTCTCCAGTGGTTAGGCATTTGAACCTCCTGGATAGCTATCAGAATAATATGACTAATAAAAACTTAGTATATGCGCAATCAAAGGCAGTTTTGAGTTCTTCATTTCCCCTTTCTCTACCGACCTCTATCCCTGAGGAGTTTGGCAATTTCTTATTTATATAAACTTCCCACTAATTAATTTTACATAAAGAATTTTTAAAAATGTTTAACTGAACATAGGTCTCCCAAACCGAGATAGCCCTTCTTTAGAAAAATAGTGTGTTTGTCACTGAGTTAGAAAAACCTGTGAAATATTTAACAATAATATGACTCACTGGGGGGGGGGGGGGAGGTGCCTGGGTGGCTCATTGGTTAAGCATCTGTCTGTGGCTCAGGTCATGGTCTCAGGGTCCTGAAACTGAGGCCTGTGTCGGGCTCCCTGCTCAGCGGGGAGTCTAATTCTCTCTCTCCCTCTCCTTCTGTGCTCTTTCTCTCTCTCAAATAAATAAATAAATAAAATCTTTAAAAAAATATGACTGACTAGGGATTTTATAATTCACAGCATAACATGACACTACATTAGGGTCCCAGGCCTGCCCAGCTGCCCTCTCATTTTCAATCCTAGCTGTGACAAGGTAATTTCTTCCCCTTCAGCTCCAGCAGGATCTGTCAGACCTGGTCCCAACTCCTTTAAGTGGTTTTGAGATGATGGTGCAGTAGAAATGGTGATTTAAAAAGATAATATTCTCCCCACTAATGATCAAGATTACTGTAATTGGGCACCTTTAATATAATAGTATTACTAGGAAGTAGATATATTTCATATCACAATCATGATCTTCAAACTGCTTTCCCGTGCATTAGATCATGCGAGCATCACAAAGAAATCTGTGAGTCACTACAGCAGATAGGCAGAACTTCCACCAACAAAAAGTACGGAGAGATCCGAGATGTTAAATAACTTGAGTTATAATATTTTATAGCAAAATAGTATATAAAAGGACCATACAGTCTTTTTAAATAAATGAATATTTCCACTGCATTGCCCAGTATCTCAACTATTATTGCTACTGATATCATTAATAATAAAATATGAATTTTATTAGAATTTTTATGTAGCTGGTCATTTTTACACAGCGTATCGGTTGAAAGAACTGGGGCAGATACAGGAATCTCTTCTTCAAATGTTACTTAAAATTATAGCAAATAGTCATCCTTGACAATAAAACACTAGAATATTGGGTAACCACTAAAAATGAGAAAGGTTAAAGAAACACATGAACAGACGATGTAATAATGCAAAAGGAAACTAGACTGATAATACATGGGCATGAAGTAAGGGAAGTGGAGAATGAGAAATGGAAAGGCACGCGGTTGGAAAGAGCCTGGACCCCAGCCCCGAAGCGTAGCCTTTTAATCCGGCTCCGCCCTCTTCCAAGGCATCTGACCCTTGTACGCGCTGCCTAACCTTCCTTTGACCATAAGTAAAACGGAGTACTGGTCTTACCTACCTTGTCAGGTTGGTAGGTGGATTAAATGAATTCATCTTTGAAAGATGCCAGGTACCCTATACCTTCCTCAACATTTTCGCAGGGGTCCTGACTCCAGGGCCTTGCCAGCACATGCCCCATCCCCGTGGCCGTGGGGAAGAGGGGTCCTCCTCCGCCTTTCTTTCTTCAGACACTGCAGCGTTAGCCTGGCGCACGGGGCTTGGGAGGAGAACCTCAGTTGGTTTCAGACCCTACTCGACCTTTGGCCAGATAATGTGCCCGAAGTAGCTCGTACGATGGCCTTGCCATGGTCCTCACTGACTCACTTAAACTGCCGCAGCTCTTATGTAAAAGTAGTCTTAATCTCCCATTCCACAGTGCACCCTGTGCCATCAGAAACTTCTCTGGCCTCCCCACTTCTGGCTCCTCTGAACTGAGCCAGGACTTTGCTCCTTAAAAATAAATTAGTATTCTAGCTAGCATTTTTTAACTGTTTAGCTCTGCGCCAGACCCTGCTAAATGCATTCCATGCATTATTTTATTCTCACATCAATTCTACGGAGAAGTAGTTTCGCTTATTATTCCCATTTTCCTGTGAGATTGCGGAGACCCGAGAGAGTAACGTGCTGTAGCTAACGCCGCAGGGAACGAGTGCGAGCAACTCAGTTCCGTTCAGCTTCCCACGCGCACTTCCAGCGCCCCTTCTGTGGGAACAGCCGTGTGCTGCACGCAAGAGAAAACGGCATGGATACGTTCTTTCCTTGAGTTTAGCAATATGACAAGTATATGAATCACCAATACAAGGTGCCTGGGCTAAATTCACGTCAAAGGGTCAAAGAGCTGTGATTAGAAAAACAAAAAACAAAAACAGTTGCTAGGTAACCTAGTAATTTAAGCGTTTGTGAAAGAAAAAAGAAAGGTCATAGATTAAAATGGTAGTATTTTGACTATAGAGGGCAATGTGTAAAATTATATCAAGCCTGTTGTTTCAGACTGGGGGAACGAAGCTGATTTATAATAAAAATTTTACATATAATACACATGCAGGAAATTTCAGACATATTAAGTACACAATTTGTTGAATTTTCTCTACACCAATGGAACTGCTATCAAGATTAACATAGGGCATGTTTCCAGCGCAAGAGAAAACCTCTGTGCGGCTGTTGGTAACCACACAGCTAAGTCTCGTTCTGATGTCTAACACTCTGCCTGCCCCAGGTTTTGCCTGTCCTCGACCTGCACGTAAAGAGCACGTACTGCTTTTTATGTTGGGCTCTTTTTGCATCTAATAATAAACATGTGAGATGCATCCATCTTGTATAACTCACGATTTTTTTCATTTTCCTTTTTGAGTAATATCTTATAGTAGGACTACACGACTTTGTTTCCAATCCATTGATGTGCTTTGTGTTATTTCCATGTTGGGGCCGTTATGGATAAATGGTGCGTGAAATGTTTGCGTATATAATTTGGTGTTCATGTACACTCATTTTTTGTTGGGTATTTATATATGTATATATAAATATATGCATATTTATATCTAGAAAAATTTCTGGTTTGTAATGTAGTCTGATTTTAATAGACACCATCAAACAGATTTCCAAAAGGGCTATATCTTTTAACACTCTCAAGCAAGTATGTGAGTTCCACTTGGTCCACATTCTTTCATTTTTTTTAAAGATTTTATTTATTTATTTGAGAGAGAGAGAGCGCCAGAGAGAGAACAAGTGGGAGGAGGGGCAGAGGGAGAAGCAGACTCCCCGCTGAGCAGGAGGCCTCCTGCTGGGCTCCATCCCAGGACCCTGGGATCATGACCCAGCGGAAGGCAGCCGCTTAACTGACCGAGCCACCCAGGTGCCCCCACTTGGTGCACATTTTACTGCCAGCACTGGTGTGGCTCTTTTTGAAATTTTTATCTGTACTCATTTTTAATTTGCATCTCCTTGAAGACTAATGGTGTTTGCCCATCTTTACATATGTCACATGCCAATCTAGATACATTTTTACTATGCTTTTGAGCATTTGAGGTCGTGTAGGCTAATGTTTTCTTTTTGCTGCTAATTTATATTCTACAGAGGAGCACTTTTCTCCACTCTGTAGATTGTATATTTTACTCAATGTCTTTTAATAAACATAAATTCTTAATGTTAGTGAATTTTAATACATCAATTTCCCATTCTGTTTGGTGCATTTCTGCCATGTTAAGTAAATCTTTGCCTAAATTTTTCTTTGTTGTGTCAACTTTAGCTTTATGTATTTTAAATCTGTTATTAGATATATTTAGACTGCTTTTCCTTCTTCGTGAATTGACCCTGTTTCCATTATGATGTTCCTCTTTATTTCGGGGAATATCCTTAACCTGCACTCTGCTTTTTTGTTTAGTGACTTTATATTTGTATTTTATTTAAGATCTAACTATAGGGGCACCTGGGTGGCTCAGTCAGTTGAGCCTCAGGCTCTTCATTTTGGCTCAGGTCATGATCTCGGGGTCTTGGGATCAAGCCCTGCATCAGACTCTCTGCTCGGTGCAGAGTCTGCTTGTCCCTCTTGCTCTGCTCCTCCCCCCTGGTCATCTGCTCTCTCTCTTTCTCTATCTAAAATAAGTAAATAAAATCTTAAAAAAAAATAAAATCTAACTATTTTCTTTTATTTGAAATTGCTTTCCTTTTAACAGACTACAGTGGGCTTTATTTTTTTAATGCAATTGTCTTAGTTTCCTATGGCTCTTAATAACACAAGACCACAAACCTGATGGCTTAGGTCAAATCAAATGTATTCTATTACAGTTATGGGGGCAGAAGTCGAAGTCAGTCCTATGGGGCTAAAATGAAAGGCGCTGGAGGGGCTGGTGTTTCTGGAGGTCCCAGGGAGAATCTGTTCCTCGGCTGTTCCAGCTTCGCATTCCACTGCCCACGGCCCCACGTGATATCACTTGCTCTTCCTTGCATCACTGCAAGGCCTTATTCTCTCCTGCTGTCAAAACTCTCTGCCTCCTTCTTAAAAGGACAATTGTGTTCACGTTAAAAGGCCACCAGGGGGTGCACCTGGTTGGCTCAGTCCATAGAGCATGCCACTCTTGATCTTGGGGTGGGGGCTTCAAGCCCCATGCTAGGCAGAGAGCGTACTTAAAAAAAAATATAAAAAGGCCACCAGGATAATACGGGGTAATCTCCCCATCTCAAAATCCCTAACATCTGAAAAGTTCCTTTTGCCATATTAACTAATATTGACAGATCCATAGATTAAAACCTGGATATTGTTGCAGGTTGTTTATCAGCCCACCATAGCAATCTATCTTTCTTTCTTTCTTTCTTTCTTTCTTTCTTTCTTTCTTTCTTTCTTTCTTTCTTTCTTTCTTTCTTTCTTTCTCTTTCTTTCTTTCTTTCTTTCTTTCTTTCTTTCTTTCTTTCTCTTTCTTTTTATTGGAGGGTATAGTTAATTTCTATTTAATATAATTAAATTATTTATGTATTTGGGTTCCATGTACCACTTGATTCCTCCTTTATGTCTCATCTCTTTTGGTTCCTTTATTTTTCTTGCCTTCTCTTAGATGATACGAATTATCACTTATGCTCTTTTTCTTCTCTATCGGCATGATATCCGTGCCCTTCTACTATACTTGCACTGCTTGCCCTGGAGATTGCACCATACTGTCTACACAATTTCTATTACTAATTTGACTATTTCCAAAACAATACAAAATTGTGTTGTAGTTTAATTCTTTTTAACTGTCCCATTTTTGAGTCTTTTAGTTATATATTTTAATTCTCCTTATATTTTAAATTTGGAGGTATTATTATATTTTGTTTATAAAAATCATATTCCTTATATTTCTCACATAGTCACTCTTTTCTTGTGCTCCTCCTTTGCATCTGAAATTTCATATTCCATCTTGGAACGTTTTCTGTCTGCCTGACGACGTCCCTTCCTTTAGTGCAGGTATACGGTTAATTCACCCACTTTCTTTCTCTTTACAAGAAGGTAGCTTTATTTACTTTCCATTGGTATAGAATTCTATGTCGAATTCTTTTTTTTAGTCTTATAAATATGCCATTCCGTCCCATTCCATTCTGTCCCTTGTTTTGAAAAGTGTGTTGTTTTTCTTATGGTTGTGAATTTGAAGGTAGTTCTTATTTTCTATTGCTGGCTTTAAGATTATGTTTTATTTAGTTTTCAGCAGTTTGAATAGGATGCAGTAGGTATTATTTTCTTAATGTTAACCACATTTGATGTTTGTAGAACTGCTTGTAACCCTAATTTGATGTATTTTATTACACTTTAGAAAATTTTAGCCAGTGTTTCTTCAAAATGATGCTTCCGTTTTACCCTCGGCATCCTCTACTCTTTCTCTAACTACATCTCAGGTTGCTTTTAGGATCCTACGTGACTCTTAGGTTCCTTACCATATTTTCCACACAAATTTTCTCTCTGTGGTTCTATGTGGATACCTTCTGTTGAACTTTCTTCTTGTTTACTAGTCTTCTGATCTGTTAGTAAGCATATGTATTGAATTTTTTCTATTCAAGTATAATTAACATACAGTATTATATTAGTTTTGGGTATACGATATGATTCAACAATTCTATACATTTCTCAGTGCTCATCAAGATCAGGGAGAGAGGGGGAGAGAACCTCAAGCAGATTCTCCACTGAGTGTGGAGCCCCATGCAGGCCTCGATCCCAGGACCCTGAGATAGTGACCTGAACTGGAAACAAGAGTAGGCCATTTGGCCGACTGAGCCGCACAAGTGTTCCAAGATAAGTGTACTCTTAATCCCCTGTATCGATTTCACCCATTTCCCCACCCACCTCCCTCCCCCGCCCCGGTTTGTTCTCTGTATTTAAGAGGCAGTCCCACTGTTGTCACCAAACACCGACCACTAACACAAACAGCAAGAGTCAGGTTTTTGTTCATCTCTTTTTTGTTTGTTTGTTTGTTCATTTGCTTTGTTTCTTAAATTCTACATCTGCGTGAAATCATGTGGTATTTGTCCTTCTTTGACTTATTTCACTTAGCATTATACCCTCTAGCTCTAGATGAATGGATAAAGAAGATGTGGTATATATATGTATACACACACACACACACACACACACACACACACACAACTAGAATATTACTCAGCCATAAAAAAGAATGAAATCTTGCCATTTGCAAAATTTGTATTTAATTTTTAAAACTTAATTTATTATACATATCAGTTATTTGATTTGTCTTATTAAATATAAAATTTCACTTACAAAATATATATGTATGTTACTTACTATTACAAATATTAAAATAAACACCAAGTTGAAATTTTAAAAGGACAATAAAACAATAAAGTTCTGATATTTTCTTCAACATTGGAGTTTTTCTCAGCACCCCAGTGGGTCATAGAATCCTTGAGGTAAATGATCTTGCCTTTAGAGAGCACTATTTTAAGTAATTTTAATTAAATAAATCACTGCAATGTGTATATACCTATGAAAATAGCAGCATATAGAGGTGAAACATAATAAATCCAGACTGTAGGCAGTTCTTGATAAGCACATGCTTTCAGGTATCTCTTAAGATAAGACCCTGGTGCCCACAATGTCTGGTGGACATGCTGCAAACTTCAGAACTCAACTATGTAGGGAGAATTCATCAGTGAGGCCTCTACTTTTTTCAACTGCCAGCCCTTCTTTTTCCCTGAGTAAGTCTATTCTCTTTTCAGACTGTCATGCAACCCCTGTACACCCGCAAGTGTCACTGTTTTATAAATTGTTTCTCGCCTACCTGCCCTTCCCTGCACTCTCTCCTCATGCACACCCTCCTATCCCACTAGGCGTAACTCACCTTGCCTCCTTTACCCTGCAGCAACCTCTCCTGTTACTAAATGGCCGCCACTAATCATCCACAGCCCGACTGTGTACCAACTGTCAGTGTACAAAGATTTTGTAGTGGGTCATTTCTATTTATGCATATCAAATAGTACCATGATAGGAGCTCCAAGTACAGAGATACAAGTGGCGTTAGAAGAGTTGGCTTATTAGGTGAGTGCATGGACATACGTACTCCTTCTATTGTTTATTTCTACCTTCAAATCTGAGCTTTCATCTAGTCTCATTTTCATTCATCCTGAAGAACTTCTTGTAGCTTTTCTTGCAATGCAGACCTTCTCTCTAAGATCAGAGTAAATAAATCCTTGGAGTATTTACCACCTTCCACCTTGGACAGTCCAGAATTCCAACCGGTCTCCCTACCCATTCCGACTGCTGAACCATCTGCTCACATATCTTGGATCTTTGCTATTTCTGTCTCATGTGAGCCTTGGAACCTTGCCCCATTCAACACCGGCAGGTTAGAATTCAGGGGAAAAAATTCAAGGGGAAAATTGCAGGCAGATTTTGAGGCTCACTTCTCTGGCGCACTTTTCTAAGATTGTGTGGCTTGAGGACCAGCCATCTGGGCAGCTGCTAGCACTAATTCTATTTATTAACTTTCCAACCTGAGGAGACCATATTTTTGCCTCGATGCCATTCCTCTGAGTTGGGAATTGGCCAAAGTTTTCAAGGCAAAGGGTGAAGTCATGCAACTCACATTCCTCATCAGCTGCTCCTCTTCCACTAACACCAGCCCCTGAAGACCCGACAAACAACATGCAACACCGCTTTCACTGTATTTGTCCTTGACAAATTGGCTGAAAATTGCTGTTTGTGTCTTTAGATGATGTAACTAAACTTGGAATCTACTAACACATATATTATCAATAATTTCCTGTATATCAGTGTTCACATGATTATACATTGTTTCAACATATATTTAAAATTATTTAGGAACTTTAAGAAAGCTTTCATGGAACATAAACCACTGTCATTCCAGGCTGGTGGCTCAGTTTATCATCTTCACTATTTTTAATTATCTTTATACAAAAGGAATTTTGAAGTCATTCAAAGACTGTTAGACATTTTATTTCAGATTGAGTTATGAAGAACTTATTTTAGCCTCTAGGTATATAGATACTGCTTTAAAAACGCAAGCATCTTCATAATATAGATTCTGAGTGGCAGGAGAGCAAGATTTTGCATTAGAACTACAAAATAAGCATATTTGTATCTCTGGGGAGTACAGGAAATAATCTTCAAACTCTGGTAAAATAAATGGCTTTTTGTCAGCTTTCCTTTTTAAAGGAGAACTTATCTGTTAATAGTTTTTGCTTTAATAGGGAGAACATGATTATGCCACCATCAAACATTTAAAATTGAAATGCTATAAATTGCTTTCTTTAAAGAAAAAATAAAGATTTCTAATGGCTAAATAGCACTTTCCTATGTGCTTCATGCACCAAAGGGTACCCTGGAAAATACATTTTGCATGTGCAGGCATGCTGCAGAGCAGATTTGAAGAGATAAGTGACAATACATGCTGCTTATTACAGAACTGAATCTCAGTGCTTTAGCAAAAATTGAAAATGGAAAGGCAAACAATATTTTCTTACCCATCAGTAAAATAAATACCATTCAAATAGTTATATGCAACTTTAAAAGTGTTATTGCTTATATTAACATTTATTAATCACGATACACAATTTCATACACAGAGAATTTATTAGTTCATAATAGCAATATGAAAACACAAACAACTAGAAAAACCAGGTCTCTCGGTGGAAAAATAAAAGAAATTTTGCAACTGAATAATGCTGCCTGTGACCAAAGACTTGCAATTCATATCTGTGTTTGAGGTGTGTGAAACTGCCCAATCTTCCCCTAGCAGTTCATAGGGAATGCTTTCAATCTCAGACTTTCACAGTTCCTTGAGTTTTGCAAACCCCACCAGCACTTAAACAGGGTGCTGTCAAACTTCCCCAATATTTCTAAAGCTGTGAGCCTTGTAGGAAAATTTTAAATTCCCAGGCCATTTAAAGTGGTACTTATTTGTATCCAGAGAAATAAAGAATCACGTATACCTCAAAATTCTTGGAATCGAAATAAGTTAAAATTCTATGTTGGCATCGGGAGAGTGAAACATAAAATGTATGCAAAATGCTTGCTATTTAGGTAGAGTTGGCAAATCAAAGCTTTAGTTTTATATTTACACTTACATACACTGAAAATAAATCTGGAAAGGACCTTTAGAATTTAGACTCAACACTTAAATTTGTACCTAACACACTTTAGAAAGCACATTTAATTTAAATTAGTGAGCTTTATCTATACTGATTAGTAACAAGGAATAGTCATTTTCTGAATAATTAAAATTAAGTATAATATTTAAAAATTTATATAGTAACCATAAAGTCAGTTTACCTATCACATTAATATTTAAATTATTCCCTAATATTTTGGAAAGGTATAATCTTGCTTTATATAAGATTATTTAAAAATTTAAATTAGAGCAATAAGACACTTATCTAAAATAGTTGTAAAAGATAGTATGTTGATGTACATAGTTGTAAAAGTCTAATTAAAGTTTTCTTCTCATTGCTTCTCTTAACCAATTTAAAAGAACAAAATATTGCAAAAAACCAGTAGCCATAAATTGTGTTGTTGGGCCTATAAAATAGAGATATAATATATAAGACTGTACAAGGAAGGAGGGAGAGAAATGGATTATCCAATTGAATTTATTGTCATTAAGTGTCATTTATTGAATTACTCAATTCATTGTCGTTTTGGCACTCTTCTGTCTTAGAAGTTCAAGCATTAAGAGTACACCTATAAACATACATATACGTATAAGAATGTATACATACATATAAAATCTATACATAAGAATATATGCCTATAAGAATACAAATGTGTGTGTAGATAATATATATACATATATATATATTAGAGCTTGATTATTTCTTCTTGGTTCTTCATTTTACTTCAGTGTATGAACTCAGTATAATATTATACTTAGCAATACATAAATTTTTAATAATTTAAGATCACAATATTTGCTTATATCTATTATTTTGAGCTATATTTATTTCTATAACTGTTTGCAAATAATAAACAATACACACTTCTTGTAAATCCAAACAATATGAAGTATTTTTTATTGAATAAAAATAAAAAGTTTCTTTCATTAGAAACTTAAGCTTTCTCTTCACTGCATGTCTTAACTAGAACCATTCGTTTTTAGATTTATAAAAAAACATTATACATCTATTGTTTCCTTTTTAAAAAATCTTTAAAGAAGTAAGTAGTTGCTTAAAATATAAAATCATTTTTAATAAAATTATGCAATTTTCAATTGGACATAAGTATACATAATATATTTTTGTTAATATATCACAGGAAATATTTCCAGAAGTGAAATTGCTGATTGAAAGGATATAAATGGTTTCACTCATTTATGGAACATCAGAAATAGGAAGATCAGTAGGAGAAGGAAGGGAAGAATGAAGGGGGTTAAACAGAAGGGGGAATGAACCTTGAGAGACTGTAGACTCTGGGAAACAAACTGAGGGCTTCAGAGGGGAGGGGGGTAGGGGACTGGGATAGGCCGGTGATGGGTATTAAGGAGGGCACATGTTGCATGGTGCACTGGGTGTTATATGCAAATAATGAATCATGGAACATTACCTCAGAAACTAAGGATATACGGTATGGTGACTAACATAACATTATAAAAAATTATTATAAAATTAAAAAAAGAAAGGATATAAATATTTTTTCTATTTTCATGAGAATCTTCAAGTTCTCCTTCAAAAAAATTGCATTGATTTCCATCTCCAAAACATAATGAACAAGGATGCTGATTCTACCACAAAGTTGCCAAAAACAGTTTTCAAGACTTTTATAAATCTGATAATAAAAAAATACTATTTGATTATTTTTAATCATATTTCTTGATTGATACTGAAATTAATTGTCTTTTTTATTTTTTATTAAGGTGTAATTGACATGTAGCGTATTAGTTTCAGATCTACAACGTAGTGATCTGATATTTGTACATAATGTAAAATGATCACCACAATAAGTCTAGTTAGCATCTATCATGGTACATAGTTATAATTTTTTTATGATTGTCTTTACATATGCTTAAATGTTGTATCTTTTGCTCAGATGCTAGTTATCCTTGGACTGGACACAAAATGTTTGTGAGCCTTTACTTCCTCATGGAGATAATGGAAGTAAAGGATTTTATTTTATTTTTTTAAAGATTTTATTTATTTATTTGACAGAGATAGAGACAGCCAGCGAGAGAGGGAACACAAGCAGGGGGAGTGGGAGAAGAAGAAGCAGGCTCATAGCAGAGGAGCCTGATGTGGGGCTCGATCCCATAACGCCGGGATCACGCCCTGAGCCGAAGGCAGACGCTTAACCGCTGTGCCACCCAGGTGCCCCTAAAATGGATTTTAAACCACGAGATTATTAAAAATCAATAAGATCCAACATGTGTCAGGATCAAAGCAGATTTCCAGAGGCCTTGGTAACAAAGATAGTTGATTAGCCGAAACTGGGAGAGGCTAAACCCCAGTCTTCATTCCCGGTAATGACACAAAATTCTCTGCCTGGCCACCAGGTGAAGAGGTAGATAAAAAAGAGATAAAGATTAAAAGACATGACAACAGGAAAGCTATGGGTTGCAAAATGTTAAAGCAGGGCAATGACAATGAGAAAGGGGGGGGGGTAATTATGGTCTACTGGCATAGCTGACTAGCTTGGAATAAATTTCCATCTTTCCAGATACATGAAAAAGGATGTGTCAATAAAACCTCGATGATAGAAGTCAGATCCTCCATGTGGTAGCTATGTACTTAGCTAGGTACTTAGTACTATTCGAAACATCCATATTTAGTGATCCAGCTTGAATGATTAAATTTGTCTTTTGATAATATTACTTTAAAAATAATTTTAGACTTTGTATTTTCACTAACACCTACTTATCCACTACACAATTATGACAGAATGGAGTAACAGATACAAGACATTCTTACAATATAAGCAGGGATTTGCGCTTTTGCTTACGTTTTAACCTGTAAAATCATTAGTTTTCTGATTTCTGGCTCTTGGTTGTAACGTGTGCTTGTAATGCTAATAAATTAAAATTTAGTTGCGTCGATTTAGTAGAACCAAATCCAGACTTTTTTTTTTAAAGATTTTATTTATTTATTCGACAGAGATAGAGACAGCCAGCGAGAGAGGGAACACAAGCAGGGGGAGTGGGAGAGGAAGAAGCAGGCTCATAGCGGAGGAGCCTGATGTGGGGCTCGATCCCATAACGCCAGGATCACGCCCTGAGCTGAAGGCAGACGCTTAACCGCTGTGCCACTCAGGCGCCCCTTGAATCCAGACATTTGATGATGTTATTCTTTTTAAGAAAATGTATACTAGAAGAAACAAAAAGTTATGTTAGTTTTTTTCTCCTATCAAACACTAAAATAAAAGGCCTAATTATTCAGTAAGACTAAGAAGAGTGAACAGACTTAAGACTTAAAAACTAAATATTCAAAGGAAAAAAATGGTTATTTCTGTTTGAAGACTAATTGGGTTAGTTAAAGAAGTATGTAAATGTCCTTATTTTAGAGTGGTTGATAAATCCCTGAGCTATAATATGGTTGCCAAAAATGTAAATAAACTTCATTACTACATAATAAAACAGCTCAGCTTTAAAATTGGTCAGTTTATTGATTTTAGTGGCAAGGGATTTGAATGTGTTTTCTTTGTTTGCTGTTAATTTCTTGCTTTCTGAAACCAATCTGTTATTGCCAATGGAGAATTATACATGCAGATATTATTATAATCAGACATAAAATGAAGTGTAGGCTCTTGGGCTGTTTATGATAAATTACGAAAACAGCTCTTTTATAATCTTTCTCAAGTGCAGAAGATATCAGTGTGGGCTATTTTGAAACTTTTATGATTTTTTGGTTATTTATTTTTCATCAGAATTAGTGAATTTTGATTCATTCAGTTCAGTCTCAGAGTCTGAAACTCATTGGTTCAATCTTCTTGTGTTTTTCACATTTGCATTTTGAAATAATCAAAATCAAGTCATACCTTTTCTCACAAGATGCTTGACTGTGTCCTCCCAAGTTTTACTCACGAAGTATAATATCCTCTCATCGATCAATTCTAATTTTTTAGTCTCTTCTGAACTTTCTGCTCAAATGCTACCTGTTCATGTACTGAATTCCCTATACTGTGTGCTTCTCATATAATTTTTCATACTCTGTTCTTTTAAAATTATTTTTATCTGCATAGAGATCTCATGTCCAATTTTAGCTTTAATACTCCAGGAGAAAGTGTTACTGAGTGTTGAAAGTAGGACCAATCCCTAAGAGTAATTTTTATTTGTGAGCATATGGTTAAGTATTCAATATGCCAATTTTCATTCTCTATCTTATAATAATTGACAGGTAAATTCACAATCAGTATCTGTTTTGAAATTGTTAAAAACAGAATCACATTTTAAAATTCCACAAGAAGACACTTGTGGAGGTAATTCCTGTCTAGCACTTAAGAAGCAGTATATAAAATATTTTATTCAAACGTTCTGGATATCAATCATATATCAATTCAGAACCCAAGGCAGGCCTCACTGTTTTTCATGTCCCAGCATAGAAGGTATTGATACCCCATGGCAATCAAGAAACTGATGTCTTAGCTAGGGTATGAGCCCTAGCAACCGACGTTTCAGTAGATACAGCAGATTGGTACATAGAGTGGTCACTGCAGTGCCCAGGTGAGATGATGTACTGCCAAGGACGCTGATTGCCCTTGGAATGCAGTGCCATGTTTAATGCAGTAACATTTCCTTTGTGTTTTAAACAACACCCAAGGCCACTGCCAAATGAGTCTGGGGCCATCCACCAAAGTTAACATCCTCCATGTGGTAGCTATGTACTTAGCTAGGTACTTAGTACTATTCGAAACATCCATATTTAGTGATCCAGCTTGAATGATTAAATTTGCCTTTTGATAATATTACTTTAAAAATAATTTTAGACTTTGTATTTTCACTAACACCTACTTATCCACTGCACAATTATGACAGAATGGAGTAACAGATACAAGACATTCTTACAATATACGCAGGGATTTGCACTTTTGCTTATAAGGAATTGGCAAATTGAGTATATTTGGCTCACTCCCTGCAAATGAGTGTTCTTCTTAAAATTTTATTATTATTATTATTATTATTATTAGCAAGTGAATGTTCTAAATATGCCTTGATTTGTGTGGACATTGCATCTGACCTAACCCAAACTAACTTTCCCTCATCATTGTGCGAAGCAGCCTGCCATCATTACGGGATTAGAGAAGCTGAATAACAATCACTTCATCAACTAAACAGTGATCAGAAGTCACAATGCAAAAGTCATGGTGTGCAAGACTGAGCAAAAGACAATGATATTGAGTGGAGGTTCATCCTTCCTATAACCTGCAGCAGCAGGGTTGGTAGAAAGGAAACAGAATATTAAAGCAGCATATTAAATTACTAACAGGTAAAACCATCTTGTCCAGGTAGACTACAGTACCATCTCAGGCTTTACTACATTTAAATGACCACCCAGTAGGGCCTGTTGCCCCAAAAGCCAGACTGGGGACCCCTGCCGAGTCACCTCAATACTGTAAAAGAATCAAAGTTACAGAAAACAGCCATTGCCCTGACTTTCACTGTGGATCTATGTGCTATTCTGCTGGGAACAACAAACTCCATCCTGCCTGGGAAAGGAGTTGTCCCCTGGAATTTGCAATGGGACATCCTGCGGGGATGGGTGAGTTACTTTGCACCCCTAGGTGAGGAGGAACTGCACAATCTCCACTGGGATCCCATTGTCTTGTTGCAGGCTGGACCAGTTGAAATACATTATACCTTAAATGGAACACACACCACTGAAAGAGGGGAGAAGGTGAGGGTCTTATCTGGCAGCACTGCCAGTGCCCCCTCCCCTGGCAAACACGTATGGTATATGCAACTTGGTCAAATTCTTAAAGCTGCAGCCACATTAGTATCTAAAGATCAGGCTAAGTTCCCCATACTAGTTCCTAATAAATGTCTTTTTAAACTTAGACCTCTGCTGCTCCTACAGTGTCCAGTCACGAGGTGGACGCCTGATGAAAGTACCTTTCTCCAGTGGTCTCACTTGTATGCCTGACAAAGGAATCAATCCAATTGTTGGGCATGTAGGCAGCTGCCCCCTCTAGCTCATCAGAATCACCAAGGTGGGTATCATTACTCCAGGGAAAGGACTAAAAAGCCCTAAAACAATACTTAAGGATGAATAAGCTATGACTAGTACTTTGATATTACCAATATTGATCCAGAAACCTGGCCTGTGACATACACTATCAATAACCCTGGACATGGGTATTCTTTTGGTGTCAATTATACTACACAAGCAGCCCATCAAATTGCTAGCCAGAAAGGTCCCATAAATACCACTGTCAGAGTCATAGGTAGCTATTCTCAGATTTGGTATAAGTTTATTTGGTTTACCCTGGGTTATAAACATTTGAACACCCAGGGACCCCTATATTTGGAACAGAAAAATCACTCTAAACAGAACCAACCCTGGTGTCCCAGAAATATGGGATGGATACCTCTGGAACTGTGTAGTCATTCTGTCATATTAAAATATAGCAGGCGGTTTGGCACAGACGGGTCACACCACCCATGTATTTATTGGGTGGTCCAAATGGAACCCAATGGTTGTGTGCCACATAACCTGTGTCTTCTACCTGGGTAGTTGGGCCACTGCACCCTCGGTTTTCTCTGAACATAGGGGGAGTCTGCCCCACAGTAACAAGAATTTCCAACCACCCTCTCCTCAAGGCCAGGTGGACACCTTTCTGTTTTCCACTGGTACAATATTTAAAATAATATATCTGATAAAAATAACTTGTATCCCCAAATAAGCAAATACTTCAAATTCAAATACAAGAAAATTGATTAATAAACTGTGGTGCATCTTTTCAATGGAATATTACTCAACAATAAAAAGAAATGAGCTATGAAGCCATGCGAATAAATGCATGAATCTTAATTGCATATTGGTAATTTAAAGAAGACAGTCTGAAAAAGGCTACATACCGTGCATAATGCCATTGATATGACATTTTGAAAAGGCGGATTTATAGAGACATACAGTGATCTGTAATTGCCAGGCATTTAGGGAGCTGCAAAGTGAAGCACAAAGGATGTTTTATGGTAGTTAAGTTCCATGGGATCACTGTACCTGACCCTCTAGCTTGTCAAACCCCCAGAACCACACAGCACAAGAAGTGAACTTCAAAGTATGCAAATTTTTATAAAAATCCTTTAGGAAGTCAGAATATTCTGGGATGGAATAAAAGCTGTGATAAAAGAATCTGACTACATTGCATATATACAAAATAGCCTAATTGAAATGGATGAGAGAAAATGGTCTGAATTAAATATCTGGAAATGTGTGGATATCATATGACTAAAAACCAAAAGTACATAAACATTGTCCTGCTATTGATAAAGTTTTTCCCCATGAATTTAACAATTCTCAAAACATGTATACTGGAGTAGAACAATTAAGAAATAAAGAGCATATGAAGGGGGATACATTTTTCACTGCTGAAGTGGGAAGCTACTGACAAGGAGGAGGAAAAGTAGAATAATCCAGGTGGTACTAGCTTACAGATGAAGGCATTAGTACAAACTTGTATTTAACTTAATATATATATTAATACATATAATAATATATTATTAATTAATATATATTAATGTATTACACACATGTTTATATGTATATGTACATACATATGCACAGATATAAAAATATTTATGGGTATGTACACACACGAGTTAGTATATACATGTATGTTTTCTTGCTGTGTTAGCTGAGGTGGTCTAGAAACAGGACACCCTCAAAGCAACTAGCTCTTTTTTTTTTATTTATATATAAAAAGATTTGTATTTATTTATTTGACACAGAGAGAGAGAGCACAAGCAGAGGGAGCAGCAGAGGGAGAGGGAGAAGCAGGCTCCTCACTGAGCAGGGAGCCCGATGTGGGGCTTGATCCCAGGACCCTGGAATCATGACCTGGGGTGAATGAAGGTAGACACTTAACCGACTGAGCCACCCAGGCATCCAAACCAACTAGTTCTTGAGGCCAGGTCTTGTTTCCCCGCCCTCCTTCCCCCAAAAAGTATTTCCTGGAGAAATTTCTGATTCTAGGGCTGTGAAAAAGGATATATAAATGTAGTCAGACAGTAAGGAAGTGCCCCAAACAAATAAAACGCCGTAATAGGGGTATGTCAAAGGATACAGGAACCAAATGAAAAATTTTCTTGTTGTTGGAAGAATTTGAGAAATGACATAAATAATATATTACTGATATAAGCAAATGATTGAAAAAATAGAATAGACTGGAAAATCCCTCGTACAGAAAAAAAAAAAAAATCCTAATAATTTACATAGGCAGTGCCCTCTCAAGGAGGAGGAGCAATACTTTCCATCCATTAAGTGTGGGCTGTGCTCAGTGACTTTCTCCTAAAAACTGAGGAGAAAAATGAGTAACTATAGTGGAATAAATATAATAAAAATAATAAGTCAGGTGATCAAGGTCAAAATAAATAGTAATCATGCCATTAGTATGTACCCTAAAGATAATGTGTTGGGAATGGTCCTTTGCATCTGTAGTCCTCTCCAGAACCCACACCTTAGTATAATCACGAAACACATCAGACAAACCCCAACTGGGGACATTCCACAAAATGCCTGGCAAGTGTTTCTCAAAACTGCCATGTACATATTGAGAAAGAATACAATGAAAATGGACTTCATCTTCAAGGCAAAAATTGTCTATTATGAAATCATAAATATTAAAACATGATGAAATTCCTTAATGCATCTACAAATATACCTCTGGAAAAAAAGAGAAGGTAAAAAACAAGTTTACATTTTCATTAAGTGGAAAAGAATTCATCAGTTTGTTCATAAATCAGATCCCATCCTTTTATTATATACACGAAAAATCCATTTTAAGTATATTCTTGAATATTACTAAGAACTGTCTTTTTTTAAATGATTTCTTAGGTTTTTAGATTTTTTAAAAGATTTTATTTATTTATTTCAGACAGAGTGAGAGTGAGAGAGAGAGCACGAGTGGCAGTGGGGAGAGAAGCAGACTTTCCACTGAGCAGGGAGCCTGATGTGGGGCTCCATCCCAGCACCCTGGAATCATGACCTGAGCCAAAGGCAGAAGCTTAGCTGACTGAGTCACCCAGATGCCCCTAGACTCATCTTTTAAAGTTTTATTGAAACATACTTGTGAGTTTTAATTAGGATGATATTAGATGTAATTTGGGGGAATGCATATTATAATTTTAAATACTTCAATAGTTTTTAAGTTGGTCTCTTCATTGATACAGACATTCTATAATTCCTTTTAGTCAAATTTTTAAAGTTTACTTCAAATAGGTTTATACATTTCTTCGATATTAAAGTATATTATTAATAAAGGGATCCTTTTTTCTTATTACTGTTTTCTCTTTTGTTGTAGTTTTAGTTATGTATTGCACACACATAGAAGCTCGGCCAAAACATTACTGCACTTTTTAATCCCTCTTAATAATTGTACAGCCCATTCCCCTGAAATGTCTTTAGTTGCATACGTTGGTAGTATAAATCATTTTTTTTTCTGTATGCTTATTGATATGAGTAGTTGGTCCATAGCTCGATATCATTAAAGTGCTCAAGAAAGAGTCTAATCAACATATTTATTTTCATTGCCCCCAGGTATGCACTAATTTTAGAAACCTACCATGTAATAATACATAAATGCTTAAGAACATGAATTTGATTATTGGTGAACTATAAAGTTATGTGGGAATAATAGTGATATATTTGTTTGAAGGTCTTCACCTACTTTAATTTAGAATACTTCGTGGGGAATTATATTTGCATGTTCTTTTCTAATATACATTTCAAGCTGCTTCATCACATTTTGATTAAATTATACTTGTCAACATTGAAGAAGCAAGAAGCTATTTGACACCTTTTCCCACGGTATCTGACCACACAAGAACCAGTGAACTTATCTTGAGAGAACAGAGTTGGGGCAGGGATGGGGAATCCCTGGACTGCAAATCTGCATTCTTTTTGAATTCTGCTTAAAATAAAATTTGTGGGCGTTTGTTTGAAATCTAAATAGTAGCTATTATGATGAAGCCAGCTCTCGCCTTTTATAGTTTTTTATCCTTTAGGACTGCTCTGTTCCCTACAGCGTATCTGTGAAGTGCAGAAAAAGTTCACAGCAGATGATTATATGAAGGCACCAAAGCCACTGGAGTGTGAGATAATCTTTGGAGCTGAGAATTAGTGTCTCAGGCAACCAAGTGGGAAAGCAAAGGGGAGTTATTCCTTCAGTCAAGTTTAACATCTAAGATACACCTGAAGCTATAGCTCTTTATTATTGCTCAAATCCATACTTTTGATCATCTGGTTACATGTTAGTAAAGGTTATATTTTTCTCTCTCTTACTTACCTTTGCTCAGTTAGTAAAATGTAAATTCCTGAAACAATGGGTAGAACATGTAATCAAAACAGTACGGTTTTCAACATTTGCAATTTCATGGAAAGATTAAGCAAACGAGGTGATTTGTATTAAACCTTTGTAGTACATAGAGAGGGGACCAGTTGGCTTTGGATTTGTTCATATTTCTGGACAAGATGCTGTTCAGGAAATAAGTGTTTCACACATAGAAACCACAGGGTATAGACAATATTATAATGGAACACGTAAGAACACATTTACACGGAGTTTGTGTTTTTTTTTATTTGAAAGTTATGTTGGTAGAGGATAATTTACTTAATCAGGATCAAAGTTCTAAGCTCAATTTCTTCTTGGTATTGAGAACAATTCTCACTTTTATTTAAGTGGTGTATTTTAGTACCTCTAAAGTAGAAGTATCTTAGTGCTGTGAATGAACTCTGTCAAATTATAATTTGTATATTTGCTTTCGTATCTTAACTGGCCCACAATGAACACAAGCATTGGTCATGTATTGCTATTTTGTAAACATATTGGTTATTATATTTATGCTTGTGAAGTCAGTATAACTATAGCTGTTGTGTCCAAGCCAACCCTAATAAATATGTTCATAAACTATAATAAAGAGATTTATCAAATATCATTAAATTCCACATTTATGTTCATGAAAGTTAACCTGAACCAAACATCCTTTGCTTTGAAAGAATTTAACTGTTTCTAATAACTTTCACAGCTGAGCATTATATAAATTGTATGACAATAAATGTTGAATTTTACTAACTCCTTATATGCATGAATGTCTCTGTAACCTTATGATCATCTTCTCTAATTAGCACTTATTTGGGGTATATAATAAAGCAATCCTTCCAACAATATATTTCTAAAAAGTAGGTTAAAAAAGTGAAGCGGAGATGTAATTTAAAAATTGATTGATTAAACTTAAAAAGAAAGAAACTAAAGAAATCCTATGAAAGAATGAATAGGCTGAGGAGTCTGAAGGCATGACAGCACACAGCACATCTACTCACGACCACACTAATCAAATTCACCACTATTGAGTATTCGATTTATTACAGTGAAACTGAACATGTTACCTTATTCTCCATAATTCAAGATATACATCAGTAGAAATCTGACATTGAAAGAAGCAATTTAACTCTTTTCTCTGTTAATTATAGGATAAGAAAATAAATTTCCCTTTGGAACTTCCCATTGTGTTCATCTTGCTACAAAATCACAGTTTAGGCAAATTCATTAGAAATATACTGACTTTTTTTCCACTGTTTTCTGTTGTCTCTGCAAATATGCCTTTGCCTTCTAATGTTTCTGTGGCATTTTCACAACAGGAATTGTCATTATATGTAGTTTCAGGCATTAAAGCATCAAGCCAAGAATGATGAGAGCTGTAAGGAAGTAGTAAACACCTGCCATTCTAAACTGTCTTTAGATAATACAAACTGAGTCGGCTTTGTGTTTATAACTGACCCATTAATTATGCGCTGGAAATTCCAAGCAAAGTTCCTGCTGTTTTCAGAATTGAGAACTCAGTGCTGATTGGTCTTATAAGAATTGCCGAGAGATAATAAGAAATGATTTAAGGGGATATGAAAACAAATTCTTCATGCTATTTGAGGCTCTATTTCAGAATTTGTGAGTAATGTGGAATGTCAGAAAATTTTTTACCTCTAGCTATGCTGATCACCTGATGAAATAACTGTTTTTTAATTAAATCTTGATTTTGATTCTCTCCAGTATAAAAACCATGGATATGGTAGAAATGTTTTTATAAACAGTTAGAATGCACTTTTTTAGACTTAATATTGCTTAATAAATTACATCTCCATTATGTTATTTAACCACCTGAAATATTTTATTCTTTCCTCTTCACCTGTTAAAAGCAAGAAAGTTAAGTATTTCTGAAAATTCACAATCAAGGTTTTCATATAGTGAATGGAAAATGGCACTTATAAATATAATCTGCTTAAACTTAAATGGGAAGGAGCCTAGCAGAAAAGGTACTGTGATGAACAAGGTGACACGCCACCATATTTTGCTTTCAGGTAGGACTTCATGCCTCAAATGGTGGGAGTGCTGTCAGCAGACAGCCTCCTGATCTCAGCCCCATCAGAGAATGTCTTTACTGCAGATAAATAATGCTATTCTTGAGGTCCACACATCTCAAGACTGATCAAATCAGGTCATAAAGCCTGGTCACTTTGACCCAATACAGAACAAGTCTCATGGGTGAAGCATAAATGCCTTGAAGCTACTCCTGGGATATCCAAGGTTGTCATTCAGGCCTGCCATGCAGCAACTCACAGTCTCTCTCTGCCCGGTCCTGCTCCTTCTCCTCCCTTCCATAGGTGCTGATTTCGAGGACATTCTTAAAAAAATACCTAACACACTGTTCTGTTGTGTTTCCCCATCTGCCAAATTCACACGTTGAAGCTCTAACACCCAGTTCCTCAGAGGTAATTGTATTTGGGAATAACGCCTTCAAAGTGGTAGTTAGGTTCAGGTGAGGCCATAAGGCTGGGCCCTAATTCAGTATGCATGGTACTCTTATAAAAAGAGGATATTAGGACGTATGGAGAGACGCCAGCAGCATGCATGCACAGAGGGACAACCATGTGAAGAGCTGGCATGCAGGTAGCCATCTGCAAGCTAAGGAGAAAGTCCTCAGTGGAAACCAGCCCTACAGGTGAGTTTATATGCATGGTCAGAAACCTGTGGAATTTCTTTCTCAATTTTATAAATAATATTTTTATTTGTTTGAACATCTATATTTCTACCTATTTGTAAGAAATATTTAATATGTATTCTTCCCAAAATATTACAGTGATGAGTGGAGATACTTGAACTTGGTTTTTAAAGTGCATTTTGATGCATCACAGATGCAAGATGTATGATGAATGGTCAATGGAAAACTTATTTCAGACTCTCATACTGTTGGAAGTTGATGACTTTGCAGGCCCCAAATCATTTTTTTAAAATAGGGAAAATAAAAATAAATTTAAAAAGGCCAATGAAAATTATAAAGAGAATTTGGGATAGCATATTAAAAAAATAACTGACCACAAATCAAGGACACCCTTCCTAAAGCAAAACTCTAGTTATTTCCAAGAAAGCGTTAAGGGTAGTATTAACAGGACTGAAAGCTCCAGTGCACAACGGATATTGGGCCAGTGTACTATCTCTGTTAGAAACTGATTATTTACCATGTATAATTTTTCTAGAAACTCCCTATGAGGGTCATATGAAATTATGACATTATCATACAACAAACTGCAGACTCCATATTGATTCAATATTTTTTTTCTGAAAATGCTAAAGAGTTCCTACTTATATTTGAAAAAATTAAAATAAATGTATTTATTAACTTAGAATAACTTTATTGAAGTCTTTCTATTTTTTTGGTGATAGGCCCAAAGCAGTGAGTAGAAAAGATAAAACAATTGCCCTTATGAAACTTAGGTTTACAGATGAAGAATTTCTCTCTTCTAAAAAATGATTCATTTTGTTACAAAATGTTTGAACCTTAAATTTTCTTTTTTATTTTCTCCCATTCTAAACTTTCCTCCACTCTGTCACAAAAATAATCTCAATAAAATGAGATCCAATTTAACTTTTACTTTATTAAAAAAAATTGCATCCATTTACATACTATCTGGTACGTTTCTTTAAAAACACAGAGCACACCAAGCAGAGAGTAATAACTGAAGGAAAGATCGATTGAAAAAATCCTGAATCATTATCCAAAGTTAATTTAATGATACATGGATCTAGTCAGAGATGATGCCGAGCAAAGAAACAAGCCCCTAAAGGTCTTGGACGGATGCAAAATTTTCCATAAGTCAATAATGTTGGCCTTTATTTTTAAACGTGAAGTCTGGGAAAGAGTTGGTTCACCTAAATGAGGAGGCACATAGCACAAAGTCCTTACAGAGAAGCAAGCTCTCAGTGTGGCAGGTGACCGTGTGGGGAAGAGAACAGCAGCTGCCAATTACAGCCAGCTGAAGAAGAAAAAATAAATAAAGCTAAATTGCCACTCAACGGCAAAAACAGAAATAAAACAAAAAACCCGGGACATGCAGAGAGAGCACTGTTGATTTTTCTGCTAGAGGACACACCAAATGCTGAGAGCCATGATCACAGATGTACTATCGGGACAGATTACATAAGAGTTTTGAAAAGAAGTTCCGAGGAAAGTATTATATTCAGTTTTCCTAGCATCTCAGGTCACAAGTTTGCTCCTTTATCTTACCCCCATTCCAACCCCCAAATCAATTCATCAAGTAACTTGTAGGATGAGTGAACAAAAGCATGTAAGAACCTATGACTATATAGCATAAGAGAACATAAGGTAGGAAGCAAAAGACACAGAACATATACGGTGTAAAATGATATCAAAAATTGAAGATGGAAACAAGAGGTCAAACAAAAGGTCAAAAACTAAAATAAATGATAAAATATAAGAAGGACTGTGAGCGAAAATAGCACAGGATGGTAATGGGAAAAAACAAAACAAAACAAAACTGAGTTTTGTTAAATAAAGGCAAATATACATAAGGGCTGTATTTGAAGCACCAGAAAGGAGAATATATTCTGATTCAAGAAGAAGAAGAAGAAGAAGAAGAAGAAGAAGAAGAAGAAGAAGAAGAAGAAGAAGAGGAAGAAACATAAAGAATAAGCTTTTAAAAAGTAAGTAAACGGACTGGGAAGGTACACAAAGTTTATACTTATAAAATTAATATTAGATATATAAGACAGAAAAAGAAAGCGCCAAACATATGTATGATGATGAGGAAAAGATAACAATAGAACAACTGACTTAAAGAACTGTCTATGTGAGGTATTTTGACTTACACGAATGAATATTCACGGGGCTATCAGAAAAAAAAATCAAGGTACTTCTGAAGTGTATGACTGTGTTATGTGTGTGTGTGTTTGTGTTATAGTAAGGAGAAATTATGATGAGAAGTCACTGTTAGAAGACTAAGTGACAGTGAAATTCTTTGAAACCACAGAGAAAGACACTCCTAGGAAAATTATGGTAGTAGTAGATAAATATTTTTAAAATTATTTTGTTTTTGTCTTTTAAAGAATGGTGATCAAGAGAAAAAATTAAGATGCTTAGGAGAGTAACAGTGTTGAGCATTCACTATTATTTGGAAATCACTTCATGAAATATATTTTAAATCAAATGAACCTCAACAAAGTGAGAATAACAAAAATGACTAAGATTAATAAACCACTGAGAAGAGAAAGTGTGAGGAAGTGAAATTTCAGTTTTACTCATATTCTCTTGCATGAGTCCAAATACATAATACTTAATGCTGAAAAACAATTATTAAATCATTACTAGATGTGTAGTTACTAAATAATTAACAAAAATGAGTCTTAGGAGAGAAATACATAGAGATCATTATTAATGTGCTAATTTCCTTACACCCCATGGGGGTATAATAATTAATATTAAATGTGCATCAGTTAAGATATACAGGTGTAAGTATATATATATTTATAAATGTAACTATAGAATAATACTTAAATTTCATTTTGTATTCAATCATATTTAATATAATACATATAAAATGCTTATGATAGGATATTAATATGGAACTCTTTCTGATTTTGTTCTTTACATTATACAGCAAGATTTTCAGCCATCTATATAGGCCTCCAGCCTGCCGGCCCATTCTCCACACTTCAGATTTGGACCTGCCAGCCCCCATAATTGTGTGATGCAATTCCTTATTGTATATATATAATTTTTATATATTATATTATATCATAATACATATTATATATTGGTTCTTTTCCTCTGGCGAACCTTGAATAATACAAGGACTAACAGAAAAAAAAACTAATTTTAATACATAATACAAAACACGGAGAAATAAAATGAGTATTTTTAAGCATCTTTTTCAAAAATTTGGAAAAATCAAATGGAGAAATAAGAAAGCAGAAAAAATTTAAAGAAAAGAACAGAATTTAGTAAAATAGAAAAAATAAATAAATCTGAGTTTGTTTTTGGGAGAAAATCAACAAAACAGGAACAGTCAAATAAATTAATCAAGAAACATTAATATGAAATTACTTTCTAAAAGTAAGAATGAAGGGGCACCTGGGTGGCTCAGTTGGGTAAGCATCTGCCTTCAGCTCAAGTCATGATTCTGGGGTCCTGGGATTCAGCCCTGCATTGGGCTCCCTGCTCAGCGAGGAGTCTGCTTCTTCCTCTCCTGCTCCCGCTGCTTGTGCTCTCCCTCTCTCTCTTTCTGTCAAATAAGTAAATAAAATCTTTTTAAAAAATGAAAAACTAAAAGTAAGAATGAAAATTAAAAAAAATAGTTGCATACATATGTGACATTTAAAAAATTACAAGAGAATAATTGTTACATTCAAAATGATTTGCAAATCTAATTTAAAATGGTGTTTTTCTAAAAAAGTACAGTTTCAATTATTCAAATCAGATCCCACAAAAATAGCATTTGGAGAAATCAAGAAAGTGGCATCGAAATGCCACATGCTTTTGCTCGGCCATTTCTTGCCCTCTACTCACACAAGTACACACACACACAAACAGCAATGTCCAAAATAATTCACAAGTAAATTCTAATAAACCTGATGGATTTGAGATCATTTATATTTATATTTTTCATATACATAGAGAGCCATTTTGGTAGCTACTCATAACAATAATACACAATGAATAAAAATCAATATTCTCATATATTGCGATTACAAAATATTTTGAAATAAAATATAATCAAATAAATTCCAACCGCATATTATGACTAATAACTAATCGTTTCAAGTGAAATTTGTTCCAGGAATTCAATAGTAGTTCATTGTCAGAACATCTTTATTATCATTCACCATGTTAGAAAGTCAATGGGGATAAGAAAATATGATCACCTCAACAAGCGCCAAAAAGTCATTTGATAAAATACAGCATGCATTTCTGATAAAAACTCTTAATAAAATAGGAAAGAAATATTATTTCTCAATGTAAATTAAAATATATATCATAAGGTAAAAGCGAGTATCATGCATAATGTCAAATCATCAGAAGCATAAATTTTAAGAAAATAAGGTCGTCTGTTACAAACATTAATATTTAGCAGTATTCTAGAAGTACTATCTAGTCAATTAGTTAAAGTCAAAGAAAAAAGCAAAATTCTCATTGTTTTAGATAATATTATCGTATACCTAAAACACTTCAGAAAATGCACTTGGAAGTTTAAAATAATAAGCTAATTTTTTTCGTGGTGGTTTGTTACAAAATGAATAGACAAAATGAATAAATACTTAGATTCTACATATAAAATTAGGAGTTAGGAAGAAAATATACTCCTTTTCTAAAGCAACCTATAAGTTCAAAAAAAAAAAAAAGGAAGGAAGAAATTCAAACATAATACATAGTACCACATGATTATAACTTTAGTGTTCTTTTCCTTAAATACCAGAGTACTCAGGGATCTTGGTTTCAAGGGAGATAAATGTATTCTGTCAAACTTACATGAGAAGAAAATTCATTGGACAGATGCCAGGGTCTTATTGATTTTATTTAAGGTTGGAAGTTTTTGCTTAGGTAAAAAAGTCAGAAACTAAGACAGTGCTGTTGGAAAAAAGAATGAAAGGTACATGGGATATTAGTGTAAATCCTCAGGAAAGGGCACTGGGGCCAACACAAGACACTGCAGCTGCCTCTGTTGGATGAGGCAGTGGCTGCCACTGGATACCTTTAGTGCAAGCAATTGCAAAAAGCAATTTTCACTGTCTTTTTCCGGTTGCATTGCTTGCGTGAGTTTAAAATATAAAGCAGCAGTTTATGTTTGGATAAGATGCAGGTGCTCTATTTTCTATGAAACAGAGAGAAATATCTGGGACACTCATCTTCCATAATGAAAGGTAGAGCAATGCCTCCCACCAGGCTATGAACAATTGGTCACCTCCAAAAAATTAGAAAATGGAGATTGGATGAAGAGCCAAAACATACCGAAAATCCTATCGGTTTCCTAACACTGACACTCATCCTTCTCACACTGCCAAAAAATTGTCTGCTTGTGAATGCAGTCTTCCTTTTTCAATTAAAGCAAACGAAGGAGTCCCCACTTCCCCAAAGGAATACAACCCTAAACCTCTTTATGATTGCACGTGCCCCAGTACCATTATCTTTAGGGTAAGTCTATTGCACTCCTAATGTTATGTCCCTCCCAATATTCCACAAATGGTCCAATGGACAAGATAACCACTACTACAGCTTTCAATATACAATTGTCAGGAAGAGGAAATAAAGAGAAACAAAAGTTGAAATCACACTAAATGAAATCTTATTCTGCAACTGGTAAATGGCAAATTTACCTTTATGATTCTCTTCTACTTCCCATTAATTTAGTCTGCAACTCTGCTAATAAGCTGGTAAAAGCTCTGTCCGATAGGGTGAGCCATTCCTTTTCACTTCTGAGAATGTGTGTTCGTGGTAGTAACGTCTCTTTGGAGTACACTTGTGTCACCTTAACAATTATCATAGGACATATTGATAATAGGAAGCTCCCTCCATAGCTCCCAGATTTTTCTCCTTGATTATCAGGAGTGTGTATTCCATCAGAACACTCGTCTCATTTTTGCTTGTTTACCAATTGGAATAAAGAGCCTCAAGTGGCCTGGTAGCAGATTCAGCTTATGATATTCTAGAACCATTCATTTTTCTTAGGTTGGAAAGATCCTAAATGTGCAGGGGCTAGAATTACACTGATAAAATCATTGTTTTCCCTGACAATCCAAACACCCATTTTGAAAGGTACCATTCTATTTCTGGCCCTTGGTTAATAGGCAACAGTATTTTTTTCCATGGAGGAACAGCTCCATAGAGTTATTTCTGGTTCAAATTCCACATTATATCCTAAAGGTCTGCTTCCCATCCTGGAAAGAGCTTGCCTGTCAGTTGGCCAGATGGCTCTCTTCCATGTGTTTCATGCCTACATCTGTCACGTGTTCTCACGTCTCTGATGAAATACGGCCCTTGGAGCATACTTTCCTGACTGATCTTGCTAAAAGAGCACACCATTAACTATCCTCTTTCCCTTATCTATTCCAGACGCCTAGAATTTCTGGCACCTAGGCAGACTGGTGGAGGAACTGCCATTACCATCACAAGCCAAAAAAGGAGAGGTTATCGGAAATGTGCTGAGCGTCTTGACAGGAGACGGAATTGCCAGGCTTGGATGGCAGGAAGGAACTAATCTACTTTAGAGGACCAAGAAAAGGTGCCAGGGACTTTGGAGAACCAAGAAGTAAATAGCACTTCCTCAGGATACCCCCTCTGCTACAGGATACCAAGCAACACGCTGGGCATTAACTCGGACGTCATTCCTGTCCAGCTATCTTAGCAGTATTTTGGTGGTGGTGTCATTGCACCAAGTTTCAGAGTTTCAGGCCGAGCCTAGTGAACTTGTTCTGATTACCTGGGACTGGCGATGAAGGTTCTGGTCCTGTTGGCCACTTAAAAAACACAGTATTTCAAGAAGTGGTCTGATATGCACAAAAATGCAATATATCTTCTGAGTGGCATAACAGTAATGTTGAAGAAATGAAAAAAAGAAACATCTTACCTAAAGAGAAAATCAAATATAGTAAATTTGCCTATCTCTTTTCTTTCTCTCCCTTTTTCTCTCACTAAATACCTAATGTTAAAGGGAAGATTATACCAATCAGAAAAAAAGATGTAATTGTAGAATTTTATTTGCTTATTTTACAGAATACGTACTTACGGGAAAGAAAAGGTGGTTATAAAGTATGAATATTCATATAGAAATTAAGCATTCAAGAATAGACAGGAATTTTGGAAAAGATGATAAGGGATGGATGAGTCATAGTACAAGACATTGAAAGATATTATGGATTTAGAATAATTAAAATGGTTTGGACATAAGAATTCATTAACAGATCAGTGTAATATAGAACATATAAAAATATAAGCTCACATTATAGTGATTTAATATAAGATAAAACATTCAGTACATTTGGTAATTACAAAAGACTAGCCATTTGGTTAAGACATGGATAGTTGAGGGGCGCCTGGATGGCTCAGTCCTTAAGTGTCTGCCTTCGGCCCAGGGCGTGATCCCAGGGTCCTGGGATAGAGCCCCACATCAGGTTCCCTGCTCCACAGGGAGCCTGCTTCTTCCTCTCCCACTCCCCCTGCTTATGTTCCCTCTCTCGCTGGCTGTCTCTCTATCTGTCAAATAAATAAAATGTTAAAAAAAAAAGACGTGGATAGTTGATTTTCTAATAATTTAAATATTAAAAGAAAATAATAAGCTCATTATTAGAAAGTGTGAGACTTTAATTAAAGGAGTGACGAAAACATTACTAAGACAGCCACAACCTCACTAAACATAATATAAAACATAATACACAGCAGTAAAAATTTTGCTGTAACTCACCCAAAGTTAAAAAGTAAATGATACATTTTTAAAGATTATATTATGTTATTACAAACAAGGCTAATTGTCTTAATATGTGCTCTAAAAACCAAGTGGAAAATACTAGAAGCCAAATAGAAAAAAAAAATTGGCAGAGTATGAACTTTCAGAAATACAAATCCCTTAGAAATACGTGAAAATGTGCTTACACATGCATCATAAGAAAAAATATTAATAAATGTAATATTCTCACCTATATGGTTATGAACTGGTGAAAAATTTTGAGGGCAATTTGGCCATATGTGCAAATACTAAAATGTCTAAAACTCTTGATTTTAAAAACTTATTTTCCAACATCTTATTGTATAAATATACTTACAGAAGTATATAAAGGTATAGAAATAAGATTTATTCCAGAATGGTATTTAATGGGAAACAGAGGATAGGAAATTATTCAGATGTTATGTATTTTAATATTTAGAAGCCTGTGTATTTATTTTGAAGAAACTGTTCAATTTACAGGGATTTATTTTCCCTTCGTAGACATGGAAGATACATTTGTACTATTTGAATGTCCAATACATATATATTATTTTCATAGTATTAAAGAAATTACAGAACTAAAAAGAAGTAGAATATGGTTCTAAAATAGGGTCCTGAAACCTTGAATTCATTAGCAATCTAATAGGTTGCTAATAGACAGAAATAAATGTACTTGAAAACATGAATTCATACAAATAATATTGTGATGTCAGCAGTCATTACTGCTATTGTCTAGCTCATGAAAAAAAAAAATTCTCACTATATTCCACTTTAGGAATCTGTGAAAATAGTGCTATAATGGAGCTCACCACACTTGTGTTAGAATTTTGGGGAAAAACTATATTTATAAGTTAATCAAATTGTGTTAGAATAATAAAGTGTCTGTTCGGCATCTGTACATAATTCCCGGGACGTTACTTTTTGCAAAGTACACCTGGACCCGCATGGACAGGATGTGTTATAAACAATTAATGTATAATTAATGAATTTGGCCCTTCCAGCCAGATTTGTGTAGCCTAGAAAATACAAAGTGGGGTACTCTTGGAAATACAAAATTTTTGTTTCCTAATAGAAATTTGCACTTCAATATAAGTTAATCTTATTGTTACGTAATGCCTTTCTTTGGAAACATGGAGAAAACACCTACCTTTCTGCTGTCAGTGATTTAGGAAATTACTTTTGGATGCTATTGGACTCTGATTCTTTTAAGAATAAAATTTAATAATTTGTGAGTATATGCATTTTTGTCGAATATAGTCAATATAGATAAAACACAGAATGCCATTATTTTAATTGAATAACTGCATGCAGCTAAATGACTAAAAGCATATACCTACTTTTCAATAAAAGTTACTGAAGGAATCCTTAACCTCTACTAAAAACATCCATCAGGACAATTAGCTTCAGGGATTAATATTAGATCAAAGCTTGAGGTTTTGGGAAATGAGTTTGTGCATAATAGCCATTCACCAACCTTCTCATTCTGCAAATTCTATCTCTAAGGTACTCTTTGCAATTATTCCAAGTAGTGATGTTTCTTTAAAAAGCAATTATACCAGTCATTAACCCCATGGAAGCACAGCTCAAAGCCAACATTGGTACTTCTAGAGTAGTTAAACCTGGAAACAACAGGGGGGTAAAAGAAGGAGTACCTCAAAGCTACGGCTACACCTCATCAAAATTTCAAGTGGAAATTGAATATATCTTGAGAATTTAAAGTATTAAAGCAAAATAAAATTAAAGAAAATTATGAAAACCTAACCAAGACACACTGAAACGAAACATTTGTCTCAGTGATATTTAATGGATTATGGGAATCCTAAAAACGCAGAGGTGAAACAATGGTTTTTTTGCCAAGTGAAATATACACAGAAAACTACACTTAACAGTTTATCTGAGTTCACATATTGGCTCTTCCTCCTTAGTGCAGTGTGACTTTAGCAAGTAAATTAATTTCTCCATGCATCAGTCTCATCTAAAATAAGATAACAATTACACTTCACTTAAGAGTTGTGGAAAGAAATAAGTTCATATATGCAAAACTATTGAAATGAGGATTGACACACAGTGGCATACTCTAAGCGTGCTTTCTTATTGCTATTGTTATTACTATTACTAATACTATAGTTAGCGTCTCTATCCTACTTTACAACCTGTTATGTGAAAGAGAATTAAGGAATGTGAACAAAACTAAAAAGACCTTAGAATTTAACAATACTACTGATGTGGAAATCGTGGCAATCACATAGACAAAGACTGAGATTACATTAGTTTTTACTATCCATATTAAGAGCGTTTGTGTATGAGGAAAAAGAACATTTAAGCCGATGTCAATCATTAAACAGAATCTTGATGCACATGGAATTGGAGTTGTAGAATTAAATTTTGTTAAACATAGTTTTTGTTTTGTTTCCTTTGAACATCTAAAGAAATAATTTTAGAAAACATCTATTGAACATCTTATACACGTTCATACACACGCCAAAAATATACACAAACTCCCCTGTGCTAGTGTCCTTTGTAAGTAAATAATCTATTTGCCTTCTTGCATGGTCCTCTACATTAGTGCTCTTCAAAATGATTATCCCACCATTACAAATTCTTCATGTGTTTTCAATACGTGCATTTATGATAAAATTATATGCGTGTGCTACTGTAATAATATGCTATAAGTATGATAAAAAGAACAAAAAGGTAAAAGAATTAGAAGAGCAATTATTTAAATTTTGATATTTTTCTGATTTATCAGCAATAATAAAAAACTTTATAATTTATTGTTTTCATAAACCTTGATTTAACATTGTGTGATATTCCACGTTTTGAACGTCTGGTTACAGAGCATACATTTTTTTTTTTTCCTGACACATTACAACATGTATCAGGAAGAAGTCACAAAAAGGGTACAAAAATCTCAAATCTGTTCTTTTAGGTGTTCTGATCACAACTTATTTGAATTTGATATTAAGGCAAGCATGACAATATTCTAGAAGCATCATTCAGACAACCAGAATTCCCTGAATTCAAAATTGGACACAGGACCAATTAGAGATCTTGGCTAGGGCACCACCCTGAAGCATACAGGCTAAAGGGCATACCAGATTTTTATGCTACCTTCATCCAAAGTGGGAGCTGAGCACTGTATTTTGGTAATCAATTTTAACGGCTATAATACCTGAAAAACAGTAAAGGTACGTCTTTGTCTCTGTTTAAAAAAAAATAAACCATGATTTTTATTTTCCAATTGTATCAAATAATTAGGTGAAAATT
Source organism: Ursus arctos (assembly GCF_023065955.2). Taxonomy (NCBI): domain Eukaryota; kingdom Metazoa; phylum Chordata; class Mammalia; order Carnivora; family Ursidae; genus Ursus; species Ursus arctos. The sequence goes on from NW_026622775.1 coordinate 23,289,091, forward strand.
TCTTGTAATTAAGCATTTTTATATTCTCTCCTATTAATCATCTGTGCTTGTACACCAGTGAAAATGTATTCCATATGTACATTCATTTACATGTATTCCATATACATATATTTTCTCTGTTTTCTTAATGTGGGAAGAATTTTAATAAGTGATAAAGAAACATTGGTTCCTACAGCAAAGTTACATAACAATGGAACTATTGCAACCATTAATTTTAAAATGCACTTTCTATAGGAGGAATAACTTGACGAAGGCAGTTATGTTTTCATTAATTGTGAGAAAACATCATTTCACTTTGAAGAGGCAGATTAAATGTTTGTTTTTTTCAGAAGTAATTACGTAGCCCACAAATTACTGACATTTTCAGAAATAAGTTTGGATCTATTGTCTATGTACAAAAGAAACATACAATACATACATAATTAATCTTTACATTAGATCCCCTCTCTTAAATGCTTTTCCATAATATAGCCAGTAAACTTCATGTTAAAAAATATATTCACAAACTCCATATTTCGCGAAAAAAAGTAGACAATATATTACATGTTGAAAAATTTCCTTTTATAAAATTACTTACATTATAGTTGTGAACAGTCTGGGTGCTTCTTTGCTACAGTAGCTTGCCTAGATTCTTCCTCTTCAAAAAAAAAAAAAAAAGGCATAGATTCATTCTCGACTCCTTTTATTGTCTCATAAGCAACAATTAGTAAGAAAATTCTGCCAAAAACATATCCAGGATCTAGAATCTTACCATTTTTGCCACTATTGCTGTGGGCCAACTAACTTTATTTCTAATGTGGACTACTTTTTTTCAAAGATTTATTTATTCATGTCAGAGAGAGAGTGTGCCCGCATGCAGTGGAGAGGGGCAGAGGGAAACGGAGAGAGAAACCCAAGCGGTCCCCTTGCTGAGCGCCGAGTCTGACTTGGGGCTGGATCCCATCACCCTAACATCAGGACCCTGAGATCAGGACCTGGGCTGAAAGGAAGTTCAGGGGGCTTTGCTGGCTGCACCACCAACGCGCTCCTTGTTGGATTAATTTTAGCAGCCTCTCTGCGTCCCATCTTTTTTCCTTAAAACTGTTCTCACCACCTTAGTTAGAGATTCTTGGAAAAATTGAACCTGATGATGCTTCTCTCCTGCTCAAAAGAAGACTCCACCAAATGACTCTCAGAGTAAAATCAAGATTTGTAGAAGGGTATGAAAGCATTATATATTCTGGATCCCTAGAACCCCTCCTATGGCATTTAAAAAAAAAATCATCAGATGATTTATTGTCCTAGTCTTGTAATTGAGGGATAAACACTTGCCTATGCCCCATGGCATCTCTTATCCAGCCGTTTTTCTAAAGTTGCACTGTCCTCTTTGCTGTTATTCAAACATACGCTGCACAGACAGCCACAGCTTTTCAACTCGCCATTTTCCTGGGCGGGGGGAAGGGGGAATGTATGCTGGATTAGTCCCTTCACTTCTTTTTGGTCTTTGCTTAAGTGTCATGTTCTCAAAATGAATTAAAAAACTACTATTTAAAAAACTGTATATATGTGTCCTCGTCCCCCCCAGGGCTCCCTATCCCTTGTTCCTACTTAGCTTTTCTCTATGGCACTCATTAATCTCTGACATACTCCATACTTGATGTAATCTCTGACATACTCCATATGTGGCACATTCTCTGTCTCCTCCTCCCCAAAGTAAGTCCCATGAAGGTAGGAATTTCTGCCTCCTTTGTTCATTGCTGTATCTCCAGGCTTCCAGTTCCTTGAAAGGGGGTACACAGAAGGAAGAAAATCAATTCTTGTTTGAAGAATCAATTATTTTAACTGTTCTGCTAATTCCTTAAACTTCTCCGAGAAGTTTTAAAGAACTAATAAACTGGCTATTCCATGAGTGGTTAAAATGATATAGTTCTAAAAATAAAATATATTTTTTAAAAAGATTAATTAAAGATTATGTCTGGCTAGTGTATCTTTCTTCACTGATTCAAAAGAGTACTTTTTCATACCTTTCATTTTTGAAAGAGAATATTGTAAAATCCACAAGTCACAGTAGAAACTTCTGTACTTTCATCCAATTTTCCAGTAATCTTCCCCTACTTTGAAATATGTTATAAAGCATGTTTGTTTTCAGATCTTCAGCAATGTTTTCCAAGCATCCTCTGGCAGTAACTCTGACAACAGAATGCACTTTATTTCAACTGCACATTGTTTTATATGTTTTATTCAAGCAATTTTACCGTGGTAAGAAGAACAAGTATTACTCAGATGGTATGTGGTGTTAGAATTTCTCTCTTAACTAAGAAAATTCAGAAGAACCATCTAGATCTTTGCCATTAAATGTATCTTTACAGAATATTGTGTTAACATACACTCTGAAAAGTGTGACACTTGTTCTTCATACGTTAGACATAATTTTTAAATGTCTGGTGATGCTGGCTTAATCCTGTCATCTATTATCACAAGCTACATTGAGACAGGGCATGCTTCCATTATTAATAACATAAATCTGTATAAAATCTGTATTTAATAGTTTATTATAATTCCAAACACTTCTATCTGAGTTTTTCAATTCTATTAGATTCCATTATTTTTCTCTGGTTATGTTATGTACCTTTACTAGGAAAAGTAACGAGTCAACTTTATCTGTTTCTTGCGTATGCTTCTGTTTGACTTCACATTGCTCAACTCACCTGTATTTTTCTCTAGAAAAATATTTTAAGGCATTTTGTGAATATTCTCTTAGCTAAATATAACAACAAAATAGTATTAGTTTGAAATCACTTAATCAAATTCATGAAAGGTGTATTAACTTATAATATTCTAAAGCATAATGAGTTTGTGAATTTGTATATTAAATAGCCACAATTTTCTTAGGATCACCAACGCATTTCATGTCAGAGGTGACCATATAGAATATAGACTAAATAAGAGAAGAGTCAATATGTGTGTCAAAATATAGATAGAATGTGCAATATTCTGTACCTGAAGCATAAGAGGTAGTCTTTCAAACTACTTGGCAAAGAATATTTTCTACTACAGGGACCACTGATCTTGACTGTAGCCTTCCAAGGGAAAATACTCAATACCCCATTTCTTACATCAATATCACAGGACAGAATTACTGGCTTGCAGTAGTAGCATAGAGTTAATCATTACATTATTTGCTGAATTAAGACATTTAAGCATTTATGTACCAGATGCAATGAAATATTATTTCACAAAAATATTTATGATCACATAGATTTTTTAATTTATATTTTTTCTGAAAAAAAAAGAGAAGTCAAACTTAAAAATAAGATCAGACACTAATTTATAAAAATATGCTTTGAACCAAGATTTCCAGCTATACTGAGTACACTTTCTTGCGTGTGCATTTGCAATCATCTTTATCCTGCATCTTCATGTTCACTGTAGCGTTTTCCAAAATATCCAAGATATGAAAGCAACCTAAGTGTCTATCAACAGATGAATAGATAAAATGTGACACACACACACACACACACAATGGACTATTACTCTGTCATAAAGGTGGGAGATCCTACCATTTGCAGCAACATGGATGGACCTTGAGGGCATTATGCTAAGTGAAATAAGTCAGATAGAGAAAGACAGATATTGCATGATCTCACTTATAAGTGGAGTCTTTAAAAAGTCAAACTTATAGAAATAGGGTAGAATGGTGGTTGCTGGGGGCTAGGAGGCCAGAGGAATGGGAAGATATTGGTGAAAGGGTACAAATTTCCAGTTATAAGAAGAATAAGTTGTGGCGATTTAATATGTAGTAAGGTTAGTATGGTGAACAATTCTGTATTACAACTTGAAAGCTGCTATGAGAGTAGATCTTAAATGCTCTCAACATACAAACACCAATGGTAATTATGTGAGATGACAAAGATATTAACTAATCTTATTGTGGCAATCATTTTGCAATATATAAGTGCATCAACTCATCATGTTGCACAGCTTTAACTTGCACACTGTTATATGTCAATTGTATCTTATTAAAGCTGGGGGAAAGCAATCTCAGTGTTCCACTGAAGCACTGAAGTTCTGACCGCATGCACAATTGGCATAATTATTTTTACTAACATAGAAAATTATTTGAATCCAGTTAATGGTTAACAACCAATCAACCAACAATCAATATTTACTAAATGCCTAAATATTGTAGGTATTGCAGCTAGGAAAATATTTTTTTTCTTTTTTATAAAGACAGAGAAATGAAATTATTAATCATTTCTAAAATGTCTCTTGTGATTTTATATATTCTTAGCACTATATAATTAGGTTTTTTATATATCAAATACTTGAATCTCCTGAAATATATAATCTGCACTGGCAGTTAGAGTCTTTTATTTATTGAACAGTGGGAAAGGGTGACATAGACAGAATTTCCTGCCAATATACTTTACTGCTGATATTAACAACAGAATGTGTATGGATAGCAAAGAATTCCAACATGGAACATCCCTTACTGTTTGCCAAGTTCCACATAGGCTGCTAATCACTACCTGACAATGATTCAATGAAAAGTGAAGTCAGACCACCAAACTATTTCATATGTCATAGCCTATTGAGCAGCTGCCAAACGTTAAACACCAGATGTCTTCATTGACTTAGGCTGGACTGAAAGCAGAGAATGAATAGCAATGACTTTATTTTATGTCCAAATTTCCCTAAGCCAGTTTAGACTCACGTACACACACATTTATAAAAATCTGTTAAGCTGTAGGAACAAAATGTTACAACTTCTATTTCCATTCTATTTAAAAATTAAGATATGCATATATATACATATATATATACACACACACATACACATGCATACATCATGCATATGTAATGAATATCGGGGTCTTGTAAAATGGTCGATTGGGGCTAATCATTACTCTATGTAAAAAATTAAAAAGGTAATTTAAAACATAAGATGGCAATCATGGCATAGTTCAAGAAATAAATATTTTTGTTATTTTAAAGTACTTTAAAAACTAAGAAATGTTGAATATATATATTTCACCATATATAAGGAGAAAGAGAGACTTCCATAATCTATTATATTATAATTTTGGTATTTTATGGATTCAATTTCAATTTTTAGAACATATATGGAGTATTTACTGCTATATCCAATTCTATACCAGATTTCTGGAACTTACAGAAAAGCATGCATAGGTAATGACAGCCACACCAAAAAAATGGGAAAAGATATTTGGAGGATCAAAAAACCATGATCAATCCGTTAAACACGTAAATCAGGTTGACTCATTTAGAAATGGAAATTAGAGCTTGAGAACCACTGATCTATAACGTGCTGAAGGTGGTAGAGTGCAGTAACAGGCAACAATGCAGGCTTAATGTAGGACAACTAATTGATACACAGAGGCAGGGGCAGCTAGAAGGTTTCCATTTCCTATCCACCTTGAGTCAGAGCAACTTGGAGGGAATCTGCCTTCAGGGTTGTGCCAGGAAAGGGAGTTCTTCGTCTGGGAGTCACAGGCATGCTCCAGGTATCTGGTCATAGAGCAAAGGGAAGCATTCCATCTAGAAGGGCAGCTGCTGAGGCACCTCTGGATGGTGAGTGGATGGTATCTGTCATAGACACAATTACAAAGATGTCACCCAAGAGTCCTGTGCCCTGGTTATTAACACAAACAACAGTGCAATATACTGTGAATTAGTGCTTTTGAGCACAGAAATTTGAACACTCTTCCTCCATTTACTAACCAGAACACTTTGAGAAGGAGGCTAGAAGAGACTTCACTCAGAAACTCAAGAACAAACACCTAGATACTGGCTTCATATCTCTGTGTACCCCAAAATCAAATCCTTGAAATCACTCTCCATTAAACTCAAAGTAAACAAGTCCAACATTTGCACTTTGGGTTTCCAAAAATATAGTTTAGTGCTCCAATCTTAATCATAGACAGACACAAAATATTATCAATTTTTGAGAAATAGTTTATAAGGAGAAAAATTTAAACTCAAATGGGAAAAAATCATTTAGAAGAGGTATGACTATATGGGGAGTCAAAACTGCAGAAATAGTTCACTAATATAACAGAGCTATGAGAAGATAGAACAACATCCCATAATAAGGAATATTCTGAAAAGGAAGAAAAGTACTGAAAATGAAAACATAGTAGTAGAAACGAGAACATTCCCCAATGTTTGCTCGTATCATTGCCTCTGACTTCCCTAGAAGAAAATCTATAAACTCTCTGGGTAACAGAAGCTAGACTATGATCAGAGACTTTGTGTAGCTTGTCTTCTGTTGAGAGCCCTCATCTAGTATTTTTTTTTTAATTTTATTTATTTATTTGACAGAGATAGAGACAGCCAGCGAGAGAGGGAACATAAGCAGGGGGAGTGGGAGAGGAATAAGCAGGCTCATAGCGGAAGAGCCTGATGTGGGGCTCGATCCCGTAACGCCGGGATCATGCCCTGAGCCGAAGGCAGACGCTTAACCGCTGTGCCACCCAGGCGCCCCGAGCCCTCATCTAGTATTATCTGTCTTGTTTGTTTTTGACATCATTCATTGTGTGCTTGTCACTCCATTTTTAAAAACTAAACAATTATAGATTGGAGAGATATTTTATAAGTGATAAAACTCTGAAGACAACCAAGAGATAATTAGTGCAAATGCTGAAATATAGGAGCAGGGAGAATAAATGAGAGGAAGGGATATAAACAGTGAAGAGCAGGGACAGACTTTTAGGTCTTCCCCCCCCTCCCCAGGCTAGAAAATGGTAACAAACGTCAATTTAAAAATTACTTTTCAAAATGCCCATACATAAATGTTTAACACTCTTCTGTATGTATGATGTAGATTTCAATAAAATACCTAAAGAGGAATACACATTAAATACAGTTTTAACAGAGTGGGTTATGAGATAATTTTAAGGCAATTGCTTTCTATTTAAGACAGAAACTTTTTAAAAAAGAACTTTATAGGCCAATAGTTGAAGAGTGATAAAGAAAATAGAAGTCTATTAAGAACCATACAATATAGTCATAAATTAATTCCTAATCAAATAGCGTAGATAATTAGCGCAAGAACAATTACAGAAAGACATATCTATCACCTAATGTGACTGGAAAAACTTGTGAAGAACACAGAGAGGTCAAACTTAAAGCAAAGCAATATTTTTCCATAAGTTGCTGATCATCAGATGTAAATCTTAAAAAATTATTGTGTCCATATTTAAATGAAGTTAACATTTCTCCATACTCTCGTTTTTACAAAATCCATCAATATTCTTCAAAAGAGAAATATTTTATGCCATATCTCCCAAATTTTACTTTTTCTTCCCCTATGCAGTATTTGCCTAATGAGTGAAGAAGAAATTAGAAGTGACCAGCCATGGGGGATGTATTCACCTATATCTGAAACTGTAGTTGAAAGACCCCTGTAGAATGGATCTTTGAATGTATCACTGGAAGGACAGATGAGGAGTAATGATAAAGATGTTATGTTCCCGTTTTCCATTGTAAGACAGCCAATTGGCAGCAGGCAAGAGATCTTATTTTAAATGATTTGGGAAAATTGCATATGCCTAGATATTTTATATAATAATTATCTATCGATCGATCATCTATCTGCAATTGATTCTAGCGACTACAAAAGACTAAAAACTTCTTGAATATCTCAGAGTAAGCTGTGAGTTTGAAAAGATATTTGGGCACAAAGAAGAAAGTTGCTTTCTGTCCAGCTCTTCTAAATTACTGGTTACATCTGTGCAGCAAAAATCCTATAGGACATTTATGTTATGTTTTCTTTCTTATCACAAGGAAAAATGAACTGAAGCAAGATTTTTGAATATTTTTTGGTTGTTTGTTCATTAAACCACACAAGGCTGTAATTATTTCAAAAACAAAGTGTGCAGTTACTCCTGGCAGGGAGGAACTGTTTCAGGCATTTATCATTTTTTCCCCCAGTAACAGTGCCTTAGGCCAATAACACCATGTCCAATACATTGTTTAGCACACTGATGGCAAATCATGAACCGCATTTGCTTCTCCAGAGGTGTGAAGAGTACAGCCAGCGTTGGACAAGACAATAGGCAGCAACACTGCTCCACCAGAGCTGAGATAACCTCTTTTGCATTGGAGAAATCATCTATTATATGGTGAGGATTTTCAGCCTAAATTTAATTTATATAGAACCACTTTAAATATTTACAATAATGAAGTGTGTTCATTTATATTTTAAAGCTCTGATTTTAATATTTGTCTACTCAAAATTAATGATCATGTCAGATTATATTTAACAAGCTATATTACAAAAAAATCTTTATTTTTAATTATAAACAGGAATGTTAAACACATGATTCAAGAACTGTCTTAAAAAGTAGCCTATCTTACAATGATTTGCCTTTTTGAAATAATACCCACTTATTTCTCACAGCACATAGGATCAAATTTTATGCATAAATGAAAACATAAGAAAAGAATAAGTAAGATATATATTTATGAAAGATAATTGCTTTGTAAAATACATTTGGAGTTTATTTTAACCTCGACTATAAGTATAATATGACATCAGAAGTTTGGCCAAATTTATCAGTTTTTTAAAGTTTGAAGTGCAGTTGACATTATCGTGCAGAGTATATTCTTGGTGAATTGATATTGCCCCAAGCAGGGCAAAAATGTTTAAATCTTGCCTCTCTCACTGTAAAGAACAAAGCATAGTACCTACTGGGCTTTTTTAGTTCCATGGGAAATTTATTCTACACTTGAAAATACTTCTCCAGTTTATACGCCCAAAGAAAGAAGTCATACAGTGGTTTCTGAAACAGGAAAGTGCTCAGTCTGTGATGCAAACAGCTCTGACACCTGGGAATACTGACTCAGTAGACTCTAATACTAGAGGTATCAGTAACTGGAAAAACTGCTGGATGTAGGCCATGGCAAGCCTCAGGGGGAGAATCAAAACACAGGCCCATGAGGATATGAAGTAAGTCCGGGCCATCTGTAGTACAGAATTAAATACTACTTAAAAAACAACTCTCAGCATGGCCTTGAAGACATTAAACATTTAAACATGGAACATCAAGTGACAATGCATCTGGAACTCTCATGAACTGGATTCTGTCCTGGCTGTGGAATTGTAAGATCAAGCAGAATCAGATGAAATCTATCGCATGTTGGCCATTACACATCTGTAATCAAGCATATGACTAATCTAGATACATGAGCATGTTTCCCAGAACTCTTGCCCATTCATTAATGTTTCAGTAGCATGAGAATGCCCCTTAGCTCCATGCATGTGGAGCACTTAAATTTGACTACCAATCCCAAGTGAGGGTTTCCACCGCATGGAAGACAGCAAAGATCATAACAATGCCACCCACCAGAAGCAGGAGCTCATAACCTGCACTCACTGCCTCTGATGCAGTCAGCAAGAAGGATCCAACACACAAGGCGCTGGTTAGAATAATGCTTTACCCACAGAAGGAAGAGACTCAGCAAGATGGGCCCAGTGTGCATCTCCCCTGACCAAGAAGTCCTTCCCAATTGCTGAGGTGGGTGATAAGCTACATGCACTTGTCTAGTGCTTCAGGCAAAGTGTTCCCTTCCCCAGGTGCAGGGTTCCAGGGCAGATAAACTCCTGGGGTTGGCCAGGTACCATAAAACACACATACTTGAGTAACATAAGAAAGTTCACTGGTACCTAGGACAGGAAAGGTTTCCTCTAATATGGGGTCAAGTGACAGCTCTCCACTGGCTTCCACATAGGGAAATGTTCCAGACCTGGAGCACCAATTCGGCAATCCTGAAGAGTGGGCACAGATGGCCCCATGGCTGTTTTCCCATCAATGGGCAGATGGTTGAACATTTCTGACCAACTGATAGAGAAGGAAAAAATCCTACGCCTAGTTTAAAGAGGGGTAGACAGGGTATGTGGATGCAGGCTGAAGGTGTTAAGGCCTAGTTGGATGGTCGAAGGCCTAGAAACAGAAAAAATGGGAATACTGAGGACAAGAAGATCTGGAGTACAAGCGAATGGACAGATGTACGGAGTTTGGAAAAAAATGTGAAGATCTTTGTACCACAGAGGTAGTCCCATCAAAGAACATCCACCTCAAGATAGAGATAAAAATTCAACCTCACCCTCTTCCAATGCTGCTTTCTTTCTTCCATTCCTTCTTCAGGTGTTTTCTCCTGATAAACATCCTGAATGCCAAACTCCACTTCAGCTTCTTCATCTGGGGAACTAAATATGTGACAAACTTTGAAAGATTAAAGAAAAGTAAGGGAATGATAAGAGCCATTTTACATATACAAATTTTACAATTTGGATGAATTGGGTGAATACCTTGGAAGAAACAGTCATTGAAACAGATTCACAAAATATTACAAAATCTCAAGATCCCTATATCTTTTAATCAGAATGGTAAAACAAATAAACAGAGAACAAAACAGGGGTGCCTGGGTGGCTCAGTTGGTTAAGCATATGACTACTGATTTTGGCTCAGGTCATGATCTCAAGGTTCTGAGATAGAGCCCAGCATTGGACTCTGCACAGGACATGGAGTCTGCTAAAGATTCTCTCTCTCCCTTTGCCCCTGACTATCCCCTCTAGAAAACAAAACAAAACAAAAACAACAAGGACAAAAAAAAAGTTCCTTCAAGCAAGAATATTCTTGGTCTGAGTTGTTCACTCAAGTAGAGTTCTAGATGAACTCCTTTACAGGATAGAGTGGAAGAAACATTCATCAGTGGAACACCTTATTTTATGAGGCTGTTACCCTGACATTAAAACTAGAGAAAAATATCGCAAGAAAACAAAACTATACATTACATTCCTCCTAAATATTGATGAGATAATCTTCAGTAAATATTAGCAAATCAAATCTTACAAATGTAAGAAGGTAAATGGACCAGAATCGAGTAGAATGCAAGGAATGCCAAGTTCATCAACGTTTGAAAACTTAGTGTAATTTGCTAGAATGACAGAAAAGCAAAGACATAAATTTTTAAGCCATTGCATTAGATCAAGAATAAAGGATTTGACTAAGTACAAAACCCAGCTCTAATAATAAAAGAAAAATTCTCAGAAATTTTAAGATAGAAAGTAACTTTCTTATCTTGTTACAAGGCATCTATAAAAAATTATAAAAAAAATTATAGATAACATTGTACTTAATAGTTAAAGACTGTTCTTTTTTTCCTTAAGTTCAAGAACAATCACAGGCTATTTTCACTACTTCGATTCACTGTTGCATAGGAGATCCTGTATTGTGCAATAAAGTAAGACAAATAATAAGCCCTATATGTTAAAAAGATGTAAACATCTTATTTCAGGCAACATGGTCATGTACACGGAATATCCAAATATAAAATTCTCCTTAAACTAATAAATGAGTTTAAAAATGTTACAGGATACAGGGACAAGTTTCAAAATCAACTGTACACTAGTAAAAAACAGAAATTGAAATTAAAGAAACAATACTATTTAAAAAAATTTTTTAAAGTACTATTAAATACTCAGGGATAACTCTGTGTGTGTGTGTGTGTGTGTGTGTGTGTGTGTATGACTTAAAAATCCTCCAAAAATTACAAAGAAAAACTAAAATTAAATTACTAAAATAAATACAGGGAAATACCAGACTCATAGTTTGGAAAACTTAATATTGTATTATTTGGGAACTAGTTTCTCCCCGGTTGATATGACTACAAGTCAATCACAAAGTTTAAACAGGCTTTTTTATAGTAGAAATTGGTGATTGGTTCTAAAATATATAGAGAAATTCAGAGGTCTCAGGGGCGCCTGGGTGGCGTAGTCGTTAAGCGTCTGCCTTCGGTTCAGAGCGTGATCCCAGCGTTCTGGGATCAAGCCCCACATCAGGCTCCTCTGCTAGGAGCCTGCTTCTTCCTCTCCCACTCCCCCTGCTTGTGTTCCCTCTCTCACTAGCTGTCTCTCTGTCAAATAAATAAATAAAATCTTAAAAAAAAAAAAGGAAATTCAGAGGTCTTAGAGTAGCTAAAATAATAAGATTTAACACTTTTACCATCTAGTTTCAAGATTTACTCTAAAAACCACAATAATCAAGGTAAGGCAATATAGAGTCAAGGACAGACATATGATCAATGGAAAATAGTCCAAAATGAAACTCAAATGTATACGTTCAATTAAAGTTGACAAAAGTTCCAAGCTCATTCAATGGGGAAATTTAGAAAACAAAACGTGAACCTTGACTTTTAATTCTCACCACAACATAAAAGTCACCTTAAAATGGGTCATAGCACTAGAAGTAAGAACTAAAACCATTTGACTTCTAGAAGTGAAGAGGTAAAAAAATATTTGTCACCTGGAGTAAATTGAAAGTTCCTAGATAAGACACAAAATGCACAGATAATAAAGATTTGATAAATTAGTCTTTGAGGAAATTAAAAAAAACAAAACAAAAAACCCTGCTCTTCCCAAGACACCATTGAGAAATGAAAACGGAAAAAAATATTACTCTACAAATCTGAAAAGACTTTATCCAGAAACACAAAGAGCTCTTACAACCCACAAAGACAACCAAATTTTTAAAATTGGGCAAAATATTTGAGTAGGTATTTCACAAAACGTATTTGAATGGCCAGTAGTCAGGGCGCCTTGGTGGTTCAGTCAGTTAAGCATCCAGCTCTTGATTTTGGCTCAGGTCATGATCTCAGGATTGTGAAACAGAGCCCCACATCAGGCTCCAAAAAGATTCTCACTCTCCTTCTCTCTCTGCATCCCCCTTCTCTAAAAAAAAAAAAAAAAAGACAATCATCTCATGAAAAAGTGCTTCACGCTACTGTTAATCAGGTACACGTACATTACAAACAGCTCATTGAGATGTCTCTACATTCCAATTAGTGTGGTTATATTACACACACACACACACACACACACACAAACAAGCCTGACAATACCAAGTGTTGGCGAGGGTACAGAACTACACTACTGGTGGGCATATAAGTACTATAAACAAGTTCAGGAAAACTGTCAATTTCTCTTTAATTATATATGTACCATATGGCCCAGCAATTTTATTCCTAAGTAGTTACTAAAAGAAAAAAAGAAAAAAAAGAACATCCACACAGAGATGTAAATGTTTTTAACACCTTTTTTTTTCTCCACAATAGTCCCAGATTAACAATAACCCATATGCCTTTCAACTGAAAAATGGAATACTGCTTTGTGGTATAAAGGAATATACTGATAAACATACATGAATCTCGGAAGCAACATGCTGAATGAAAGAAGCTACACAAATAACACATTTTTATTCCATTTATACAAAACTCTTGAAATAGTAAATCTATTTGATAGTAATAAAAAAAGTAGATCTGCACTTGCCTGGTAGTAGAGATATAAGATGATGATTAAACAAGGATGGACACAAGAGAAGTGGTGACAAAAATATAACAAATCTTCGGGGCGCCTGGGTGGCACAGCGGTTAGGCGTCTGCCTTCGGCTCAGGGCGTGATCCTGGCGTTGTGGGATCGAGCCCCACATCAGGCTCCTCCGCTATGAGCCTGCTTCTTCCTCTCCCACTCCCCCTGCTTGTGTTCCCTCTCTCGCTGGCTGTCTCTATCTCTGTCGAATAAATAATAAATAAAATCTTTAAAAAAATAAAACAAGTCTTCAATATAATTAATATGTTTGTTTAACTATATTCATGTGTTAAAACTCATGAAACAGTACCATAAAATTGGGTGCATTTATTTTCTGTACTTTATACCTCAAAGTTGATTACATTAACTTGGTATGTTCCATCTTCTAAAAGTTTTTCAGAAGAGCTGAATTTTTGGGAAACATACTGGAAACACAAATCACTTTTTGTTCCATGAATATAGTCACTTTAAAAATGCATTCAAAATAGGAGGGTAATGTGAATTTGATTAGAATTGAGGAAATATTATAGACCTTATCATTTAAAAAATATTTGGAAGTTTCCATTAAATGCTTTATTTTGTTCATTGCATTCATTACACTTAGTTAGTTTGCTTCTAAAAATTGTCTAAAACCACTTCTATAAAGGAGGTGGTTTATTATATGGATGTTGATACTTCTCCCGTGTTCAAAAATAAATGTTTTTGCATTATATTGTATGTGATTATGTAGCATATGGGAAGTGATAAATGAAAATAAAAGATTATTCCTTCCACTATCAGAGCAACAGTTAAGTGATGCAATCATTTACTCCAATTTTATTCACTCATTCCATTATATTTACATTAATTCAGGCATTAAATAAAAAGTTACACAACACCTGCTATGTGCCAAAACCCACCCTTCAGCCCGGGATGTTTCTAAGACAGATACCCATGGAGCCTCTATTCCTGGAGTTTGTAGTCAAGGTCAGATAATACATGAGTAACTATGTAATTTTAATATGGTGAGATAAGTGTTGACAGTGGTGGCATGGGACCACCCTTAGAGGAGGTTTTAACCCAACTTTGGAAGTTTAAAACTGAGCACTAAAGCACATATGCAAATTAGTCCGATTAAGAGTAGACTGAACTGCGTGCTTAGACCAGGAGCAGGGTGAATGTGAACATGGTTGAAGTGTGGCATGTGAATAAGAAGAGGAAGCTGGAGAGAAGCCTGAAAGGGAATAAATAAGTAATATCCCCTAACTTTTTTTTTTTTGGAATAACTAGAAAGATATTATAAATTCAAAGCAGAGGATTAATGAAGGGATTTAAACTAGAAAGTGCAGGGCTGGATTTGAATTTTCTATTTTCTTATTTGTTACATATAGTCCTCCTTCAAAAGCAGTGGCCATTTTAATTTCCTTCTTCTCACAACTCTGTTTAAGTTTTGGAAAATCCACGAAATTATCAAATACTCCAATTATATCATTGGTAAAGTTATTTGCTAATCCCCAGGCTCTTTCTGTGTTTCAGGTAATTTCCTAAGAGACCTTTTAAATTGGTGGCTTAGTTTAAATTTTCATAAATAAATATTTATATACGAAGCAATATGTTTTTCAGGGTTCTTTGGGTTTTTTTGGTCCTTTAATATGTGGCAGGTATATTTCCAGAATCTGAAGCTATGGCAGTGAATGAGGCATACTTTCCCTGATCTCATGAATTTATGTTTTAGAATGGGAAGTTCTTGAAAAATGATTTTTGCTCAAGTGAAATTTGAGTGTATAATGTGGATTCTGATTTCTTTTTAAGTTTTTTCCTTTGCTCCACACTAAGGACAAAGACAATCATTATTTTCAGAAGCATCGGTGGTTTCATGTTTCTACTGACATATTAGGGCTCTGAATAGCCATAGCAGGATGTTTAGAACCCAACAGGTTCTACTCAATGTGATAACCATAAGCTATTTCTAACATCACCGTGGTATTTGGTAATACAAAGATTCTGACAGTGATTTTCCCTTGCGGCTACGTAAAACAGTATTCCTGGTTTTCTCATCAAGGTGACCCCTCTCAAGGGGATGGGATCTCCTTCCTTTCAGAGGATGTTTTTATTATAAAGGTCATATTGAAGAAGAAAGATAAACACCAATTAATTCCTAATACAATCTGTTATTTTGTGAATTTTCCCCTTGAAATACTCTTAAGAAAGGAGAAAATTTGAAGATATCTATCATCTATCTATCATCTATCTATCATCTATCATCATCTATCTACGAGCATCTGTTATCTATCGTCTATCTATCTATCATCTACCTATCATCTATCTATATCTATCTATCTATCCATCTATCTCTATGTATTTACTGAGTCTCTGGAATATAGAAAAATGTGATGAGGAGTCATAATCTCTAAATTTAAGGAAAGAAAAAAAATGCCTACAATGTGAGGCTACATATGTTCTAGGTGTTTGCTTTGATTGAAAAAGTTGATACAACTTGAACCTGACGTTGTCTTTATTTTTTTACACATCTTTTCCTTGTTAGTATTATAGGAAATTGCAATGGCTAAAATTCTCTCAACTATTCATTTACGGATACAAATGCATATTTTATAGGCACCCAGAGGCATTTTTTTTTCACTTCTAATTCACCTGGCTATGTGACAGAATCTACAGTCCTATCTCAAATTCCATTTGAGACTGTATCTCTGGAGGTCAATTGAAAATTTTATCCTGAAATTGTTTTTATAAAATTTTCCTGAGGTCATCTGTTAAAAACTACCTAGGAATAAACAGGGAAGAAAAAAATCTGAATCAAAATATCACCACAATTTAGAAATGAAATCCTAGAATATGGCACATTTTGCAATTCAGGTATACTGAGATTATGGCAATGAAATTCATGTATTTATATATTTAGTTGGTTTAAAGAATTGTGTTCTTGGGCATTTATTAGAACACATCAAGTTTAGCCTTTTTCAAAACATAATGATTACTATTTTGTACTCCCAAACTATAATTATTTTTGTCATTATGCTACTATGAATACAATGATGTTCAAATCTTACTCTGAGACTTATTTTTATATGGTTATAAATCATAGGTGTTGAGGTGTTTAATTTATTAAAATATTTCTATTTTATTATAAATATGTAGCAACTCTCATAAACAAGCTAAATCATCCATTTTGGTTTCTGCTTACTACTATGACCTCAAAGGTATTTAAAGCCAAACTATTCCCGACCATTTCAATAGCTAGCTTTAACCTTTTACGTTCTATTTTCCTTATTTATCCTTGTATAACCCAAGCAACCACTGTCCTCACTGAGACTATATGAAGGACATACACTTCATATTTTGATAGCCAAAAGAGGGTTTAAAAAAAATAATGGAATTCTTGACTTTTTTTTTGTTAGTAAAAGATATTCTCTATATTTTGAGTGAAGAATAAGATATTTGCAAAACATGTTCATTCATATATTGGAAGATTAGTATTTGGATGCACGAAACTGTGACATGGCTCTGAAAGACAGTTCTTATTTTAGCTATTTTGTTCCACACTGGAATGAGCAGCAAAGCAACACTTTCTATTATTTTTAAGTCCATCTCCAAACATTTTCTCCCTTTGTTAGCTGTGTCATCATCCTTAGCGATTGTGTGGTGTGTGCACTGGACTGGACAGCCTGATGCAAGTTTTCATCTGGTTTAGTTGATCCAGAATTTACCTTTATTCTCCTTCTAAACCCAATTTAAAATATTCTTGACACTTTGTACAATTGTACACAGACTTACCAGCCTTTTGGATAGTGCAATCAACTGAGTCTTTTTTAAGACTTTACTTCATTCTAGCACGTTATTGCCTTCTCCACCTGACTGGCTGCGTATTGGCACCACTGCTTGTCTTATTCTCTGGGAATAGGACTGTGTGGTCTCTCTGTATGACGTTCTACCGTTAGTCTGTTAATAGATAAATTTTCTTGCATCTTGAAGCTATAAGTCTGTGATAATTATTCCAATAAAAGGCAATGTAAACCAAAACCAATAATGTTCATTTCCAGTTTACGCTCATAGGAACCTATTTTGTTTTACTTATGCCATTAGTAAAATTATGCAAAACAATACCATGACACCATGTAAATGATATGCCTTATAGGTCTGCATTTGCTAGATTCCTCGTTGTACAAATAACTACATAACTCTGTGATTCCCTTATCAGTCTCCATACCACTGACTTCAATCTCTGACCACAAGAAAAAACTGGTATTCTTAAGAAAATAATTGATCAGAAATGATGGATTTGTAATAAAGACAACTAAGATTTCTTTTAAAGTAGAAACATTTCCCTACCACATTAAAAATCTCCTACTACATTATAGCTTTAAATCTAATGTTCATGTGGCTATAATCTAGGTTTCCCTCTCTTTCCCAAACACCTTAGAGATGTGTATCCCAGTCTTTTTTATTTCTTATCCTCTGAACCATATACTTCATTGTCTTCTTCTTTCTATCCTCTTTCTTATTTTACTTTAAATGGTTTCCAAGTTTTGAAAATTGTTTCCTTCTACCAATCTTACGTTCTTTTTAAAGGATTTCCCTTCTTTCTAGCCTTGATGTGGTCCTTTAGAGGCAATTTGTTGTGTTGGTAACAGCATGGGTGCTGAGTTTTGAATAAATGGATTTAAAACCAGGTTCTACCCCTTGAAAGTGGTGAGATCTTAGGTAAGCTAAATAACCAGTTTGCCCATCTGTTTCCTTATGTGTGAAATGGGGATTATCATAGTATCTACCTCATAGTGTTTTCATGTGAAGATGATATATAATGCAATGAAATTTGTAAATGTACTGCAAGTGTCCTAAAAACCCTCATCCTTATTGCAAATAAATTACTCTTTGACTTCTATAGCCTCTCTTTCTTCACCTATCCAGTTGTTCTCAAGAGAGGGACAGTCTGCTTCAGGACATGCTGTAATATCTGGAGACATTTTTGGTTATCACAATTTGGTTGTGGGTGTGTGCCACTATCATCTAGTGGGTAGGGGTCCCCAAAACTGCTAAGTATCCCACTATTCACAAGATGGTCCCCCAGTAAAAAAAAAAAAATGTTAATAGTGCCAAGACTGAGATGTCCTGGTCTAGTGAGCTATGTCAGCCTGAAGTGATAGGATCAATAGAAGAATCTTACAAAGAGACTGGCTCATCAAAATCAGCAAAATTATTTAAGGTCTTTATCTAGTTTAAAGATAATCAAGATATACATAAAAGAATGACATAAGAGAATAATCTTTTATCAAGGAAAGTGGGCAAAGGAGTAATTTTAGTTTATATATCTCCACAGGGTATTAAAACCTCTAAAACTTAGAGAAAAACATCTTGTGACTTAATAAATGGTGAAATGAGGCTTTATCTGATGTAATGGGCATCTCATCCCTGGAAAAAAATTTCAAATATAGCTTTTAAATAATGTCTGGAAAAAGATCATTGGGTTTAATTCTTTGAATAATCTTGAGAGAATGTTAAAGAAATGAGATATAATTTCTCTTGCATGATAGCATTAAGTTGAGGGCTTATTTGGTGGGTTAAAATAGGTATCAAGTGAAAATTATATTTCCTGGGAATTTGACAGTGAAGATAAGAAAATAAATGGAACAGTATCCTGAAAAGGCGATAGCTAAAGAAATGACTTTTAAATCATTGTAATAGGATAGAAGAGACTTAATCGTGATTGCATTATAAGGGGAAAGATGGTATCTGGCTGATACATTTGAGATATAAGACAGCAGGTATAATTGCTGAAGCAAAATCAAAGGGAACGTAGTAGAGGATAGCATGGAAAGGAATGATGACTGCCTTAGTCCTTGAAAAAAGTAGTAATGCCTCATTGGAGGAAAAGAGGAATGGTGGAAGGAGATGTACTCTACTTTCAAGGAGGAAGAGAGTCAGTAAAGTTGCAATAATGTGAAAAAGTTTTATAAAATTATGAGCCCTATATTGAAAGAGAAGCAGAATAAATGACAAAGAAAATATTAGGAAAAGTGTTGCAGAAGAGAAAGGACAATGCCATCTACACTGTTTCAGGCTGGGTGACAGTGGAATGAGTACTTCTTTTATTCTAAGGCAGACCCCTACTGTTGGAAAGTCAAATAGCATCTCCTGCCCACAGATTACAGACACAAAAGTATGTTTAAATAAAACGTTCTAATACTGAGAACAATAATACTTAAGAGGAGATCAAAATGGGATTTTTAAATTCTGATATTTTTATTTTTATTAATTTTTTTGAGTATCATTAACACACAATGTTACATTAACTTCAGATATACAACAGAGTTACTCAACTTCTCTATATGTTACGCTGTGCTCACCCAAAGTGTAGCTACCATCTGTCACCATACAGCGCTATTACAGTACCATTGACTTTATTTTCTATGCTGTGCCTTTTATCCCCATGACTTATTCATTCCGTAACTGGAAGCCTGTATCTCCCACTCCCTTTCACCCATTTTGCCCATCCCCTCCTCCCCTCTGGCAACCATTAGTTTGTTTGCTGTATTTATAAGTCTGTTTCTGCTTTTTGTTTGTTTATTCATGTGTGTGTGTGTGTGTGTGTGTGTGTGTGTGTGTGTGTATTTTAGATTTCACAAATAAATTCTGATTAGAAAGTAGATGAATCTAAGCAGTTTATGGTCAGCTGTCCCGATTCTAACTTTAAGACTAAGGGATTCATTGCCCCAGTCCATGGTTGATTCTCTTCTTGTGCACTGCCTCTGGCCAAAGATGTCAACCAAGTTTATGCCCTTCCATGTGGCTGGCAATCATCCTTGATCAATAGAATAATATTAAAGCTATTCCCTTTGATTCAATTCTAAACAATTCCGAAATGCCATCCCAGTTCCAGAGCTCCACATTGGTTAGACTGAGGTTTTTGTCTTGTTTTTTGTTTTTTTGCAACTTTATTGCAGTTCAGGCTCTCATTATGTTCAATCCAGATTTCTTTACTCCTTCACAAGTGCTGTTTCCAAACACACCCACCAAGAAACTTCCTGCAAGGGTGTCTCTGTCTAGGAGCCTATTTTTAGGAGAACTGGGTCAAAGACTATGAATTTTTCTTAAACCTGGAAAGAATAAATGAAAGAATGTTTGGAAAAGACTATGATGAAAGACAAAAGATATTTGTATTATATACGATTCAATGCAAACATCTCCATTTGTTGCTCTTGATTATTTTTGTTATTGATTTTTTCCTAAGGAATAATATTTTATACACTAAATTATAATATAGTAGCAACAATCGGCATTTTTTTCACCGGTAGGTCATAGAAAGATGTTGCCATTCACCCAGTGGCAAATTATTTAAATAAAATGAATGCAGATATTTCACTGTGGGGGGGGGGGCGGGTTGGTAAAGCTAAACCTGTAAATGTCAACAGGAATACCAGTGTGAAATATTGATTGTTTAACTGGATTCTAAACTACTCAGGATATCCACTGCGTTTCCAATGACATGGAAACTACTCTGGGATTTTTAGCATTTGAAGTTGCTGTGTAAACTAATGTTCCAGTGTAATTAGAAAAATTTTATAATATGGGGGGTCGGGAAAAGTTTGGCCATAAACTTATGTCAAGTTTATCATTTTCATTTATGTTCCTTTATCGATTTTTCACCCCTACTTTCTTGAATATCTTTGATATCCTCTTGGTGTGCAATCCAGTCTTATTTTGAATGGTAGAGGCAGCAAAGCTACACTGATGTATCTTAGAGATCAAAGTGATATAAGCATTATAGTGACACGATTCACACAATCATCTAGAATTTAGAGAATTCCCAGTGCTATAATACTCATATTGTAGTATTGTCTCCTTTCTCCGTTAAAGAAAATATGTATAATTGAATCTCCTTGCACTTTGTTCATATGATTTTTATTACATTATGCAACAGAGTTTTATTAGTAGTACAGATGTTGCCTCTCTTCAAGTATATGGGACCAAAAATATTTTAAATGCATATATTATACTGCAAATTTTAGTCAGCAGATGAATAGTTTATTGAATTATGAAATTTTTAATTGGTAGTTACTTGAACAAATCATCTTATTAAATCTAAAATTTGGAAGAAGTTCATAACAGTAATTCTCATCTATCATGGCATATGAAATTTGAAAATACAGTAATTTGTACAATCGTATAATTTATAGTATTAAAGACATGTAAGTATTTGTTATGTTCCCTAAAAAATTTTTTATGTATTTGTTTATGATCAGGTGAGAATTTTTAAATTTCTTTGCTATTTCATTCTATTCATGGCTTGCCATTTGCACAGAGAAAAATTTCCCTATAACTCATATGTAATTCAAATTAATTTATATCAAATCATTAAATTTACTTATAATTTCAAAGTTGTGACTTTATGACAAAACACTTGTTCTCAAACCAGGAAAATCATATTTTAATATCATAATAGTAACTATTACAGTACTTCGATTGTTGTAAGAATCCAGTGTATTTGAATACAATTCTCTCAAATCCCTTGGAAGAAAAACTACTCAAATCAACAATCAATTGAAATGACCTTTGCACATTCATTAAAACTCATTAGATGCACATACATATTAATATAAAGAACACAATTTCCATTTCAGTGTGTATTTTCAGGTTGTACAATTTGAATATTTTAAAATACTTAAAATGCCATTGCCCTGATTAATCAGGGAAAAAAGAGAAAATAATGGAAACACCAAAAGACTCATTTAAGGTAAAATTGTTAGTTGATATATATGCACGAAAAATAGTTTAAAATGTATTACTGATGGAATATTTTAAGTTTAGGACTCAAGAGGAAGCTGATAGCGTAACCATGGATTAAGAAAAAAAAAATCTACGGGGCGCCTGGATGGCTCAGTTGTTATGCGTCTGCCTTCAGCTCAGGTCATGATCCCAGTGTTCTGGGATCGAGTCCTGCATCGGGCTCCCTGCTAAGTGGGAAGCCTGCTTCTCCCTCTCCCACTCCCCCTGCTTGTGTTCCCTCTCTCGCTGCCTCTCTCTCTGTCAAATAAATAAGTAAAATCTTAAAAAAAAGAAAATCCAAGCACTGACAAGAAAAAAATATTAATAAAGAGAATAAAATATGGTGGGAGGAAATTAATGAATGCTAAAATATATTGTAATATATTATAGTTCATATAATATCAAATGAGGTTCCTTATCAAAAATATTTAACTTATCTTTCCTAATGTTCTAGAAAATAAGAAGAAAATATTCTGAGACATCCTTCCACTAACATGCAATTTGCAAGTAGAGTAAGATAGAATAACCATATAAGTCCTTTTATGAAATAAAAATTCAGTGTTAAAGAGAAAATGTAGATGTGATTTTGAAAAATTACTTGTTTAGCTTCAAAACTAGAGAGGTCTGAAGCAATTGCTGGGGACATGGGAGAATTCCACCCCATTTCACCGAGACTTATTCTTTATCATAGACCAAATTCTGCAGAGACTATTACACTGAGAACAAAATAAAAACTTACAACTTTGCCTTATTATTTTTGCTTTTAATAGTAATCTCTGATTTAAGGCACAGACACAATCTCAAAATGTAGGGGCATGATCTGACAAAGAACAATACATAAACAATAAAATACGGTATTAAAGAGAATATTCTCAAGTGACAAAGCAGTTTGTGAGATTCAGTGACTATCTCTAACCGGGAAATTATCTTCACCGGGTATGTCAAAGAAGAAACAAATAAAAAATCCTGAGCGTTCATTGCTCACACTCAGGGACCAAGTAGAGTAACTCTTAGCGCTACTATGAATGAAAATAAAGCAGAATCAAAGCTCACGTGTTAAAGGACAACAGCTTGCTCTACTTGCTACCATCAGTTAACTAAATAAAATCTGTGATAAGATAAATTAATAATGTTCAGCACTAGAGCTTAATTTCCAGGAGAATGATCAAAAAGCACCCAGCACACGGAAGAAAAACAGTGATGCTATTCACCCTGTCGTCGGATTGTTGATGATATTTTGCTGTAGAGGTTCATTTGCTTTGATAAAGTGATTCTAGATAAATCTACTTTCATTGGAAGAAAAGAATATTGACAAAATCAAATATTTAACTAGTAATCATAAAAAAGAGGAAAGCAAGAAATATATGCAAGTCACACAGAGATATACATCGGAATTTTTACCCAAGAAATTCAAGAAAGTTGATATATTCACATAGACAAGAAAACTAAAGTATATAAGAGTCTGAAAAATAAGGCACAAATGATGATTAAAAGACAGAACAAACCTCGGATTGTGATGAAAAGACAGCTTTCCAGCTGGAGGCAAATGTGAAGACCTAAATAAGTCTATTGCATAAATTATATGTAATTGGAAGATGCAAAGTTTAGAATTACACGCTTCCGTTAATTTGTTTATTTATTTATTATGTTTTAAGTGTTGGATTTTTTTCATGACTCAGTCCTAATTCTAGACTCATTCTGTCCACTCTGTCACTAATTTTATTTTTTTTAATTTTTATTTATTTTTTTAAAAGATTTTATTTATTTATTTGTCAGAGAAGGAGAGCAAGAGCACCAGCAGAAGCAGTGGCAGGCAGGCAGAGGGAGAAGCAGGCTCCTCGCTGAGCAAGGAGCCCGATGCGGGACTCGATCCCAGGACCCTGGATCATGACCTGAGCTGAAGGCAGCGCTAATTTTATGTTTTTAAATGATCTTTTCCTTTGAAGTAATTTCAGACTTAACAAAAAGTGTGAAAAGAAACAAAAAGGTCTTGCATATTAAAGGGGTGCAGGATGAGACACCCCAAAATATGCCACTTTGGCATAAAGATTATTTCCAGTTAAAAGTAATAAAAACTGAGAAGATGCATGAAAGGCTCTCTGCCTCCTGTTTAACTGCTAAAATTTATATTGGCAAGGAGAGCCTGCAACAGGAAGAGAAGTATTTTTTTAAAAGATTTTATTTATTGTATTTTAGGGAAAGAGAGAAGGGTGAGGGGCAAAGGGAGAGAATCCCAAGCAGACTCCCCCACTGAGCAGGGAGAGACCCTGAGATCACAGCCTGGGGCAAAACCAAGAGTCCGATGCTTAACCCACGGAGCCACATAGGCACCCCAAGAAGAGAAGTATTAACGAGGCCCCCTTTACCAAAGGAACTCATCTGCATAATAGAGCAATCATTTTTCCAAACATCTTTTGATGTGGGAAACAAAGACAGAAGAATAATTATTAAATTTCCTTACTACTTGCAGCCCATTGACGAGTCCTTGAAGTGGGCAGGGCGACACGCCCCTAGGAACTCAACTGCCTGAATGGTGACACTTTGCTAAGGGCAAAAGGCGATCTTAGCCCGACCCCCAGGATCCTGTAAGTCTACTTTAACATTTAAAAATTCCTTTATCTCTACACCCCTTCTCCCCCAAGAGACATGATGGCAATCATTCCCCAAGCATATGACCCACAGATACACATCTGAAGGGTCTCGCTGAGTAACACCAGGGGGCGCTAGGTAGGGAGAGATAGGTAGGCGGATTTGGGATCAGGCTCACAGAAATCCCGGAAATGCTGAGGAATAAGGAAACCAGGTAAGGGAACAAACCAGACCACCCTGCCCTGAGTGTCACAGGTGGGGTCTTTTTATGGCAGTCACACTGTGACCAACAAAGAATAACCAGACCCCAAAGAAGAAGTAAGCCATTAAAGCCAGTCCTTACTCAAGCCAAGACATCACAAGAAAGTTAAAGCTACAAGCTCCCTGGTCAATTCTAAATAAAAGAATGTCAGTGGAGGCCCATGCTGGCAATCCTGTCAGGACCCCTCTCACTCCTGAGAGCTCTTCCTGTATCCCTGCTTAATAAAACTCTATTGTTTTACTAACTCGCCTTTGTCCCCGAGATTCATTCTTTGCCTCAGTGAGATGAGAACCTCACTCTCCCACTTCAGTTTCACCTTCTTGGTAATGGCCTTCCTCCCCTTTGTCCTCAGGCCCCTCCACCTCTCCTTCGCTCATACAAGCTTCCTGTTGTCTCATTGTCTTGTGTCTGTGTGGATTCCCCATACATATGCCTATTAAGTTTGATTTTCTCCTGTTAATCTGTCTCTTGTCAATGTGATTCTAAATCCAGCTAAAAGGACAATAGGGCAGAGGAAGGTCTTCCTCCCCAACAATATCCTTTACACAGATCCCCAAATGTTACCACATTTGCCCCCCCCCCCGGTGTGTGTGTGTGTGTGTGTGTGTGTGTTGTGTACCTATAATAGATAGATAATAGATAGATGATGATAGATAGATAGATAGATAGATAGATGATAGATGATAGATGATAGATGATAGATAGATAGATAGATAGATAGATAGATAATAGATAGATGATAGATAGATAGATGATAGATAGATAGATAGATAGATAGATAGATAGATAATGGATAGATAATAGATAGATGATAGATGA
Organism: Ursus arctos; assembly: GCF_023065955.2. Taxonomy (NCBI): domain Eukaryota; kingdom Metazoa; phylum Chordata; class Mammalia; order Carnivora; family Ursidae; genus Ursus; species Ursus arctos. The sequence goes on from NW_026622775.1 coordinate 23,314,890, forward strand.
TAGATAGATAGATAGATAGATAGATAGATAGATAGATGATAGATAGATGATAGATAGATAGATAGATAGATAGATAGATAGATGATAGATAGATGATAGATAGATGATAGATAGATAGATGATAGATAGATAGATGATAGATAACAGAGAGATAGACTGATTGATTTGCCCTCCAATCATATGTGTGAAAGTTGCAGGCACGATGCCCCTTTATTTTACGCTAAGTATATCTCCTAGGAAAGTACATTGCCAGGTGAACTGGAGAGACCCAGGCCCAGGGGCTTTGACGGAGCCAGAACCAAAGGACTCGCCAAAGGTTCTTGGTCTTGTCGTGAGAATAAATTCAAGGACAGACAAGCAGTGCAGGGGATAAGTAACACAAGGGGGAAAGTTTTTTTAAAGTGAAAAGTAGACTCTCCAGATAGAAGAATGGGCAAGCTCAAGAGAGACGGAGAGAGAGCAGCAATCCCTGGGGCTTGGGTTTCTATCTTTTATTGACAGTTGTTAACTAGGGGGCAGAATATTTATTACTTGGGGCGTTTTCTACTCTTTTTCTTCCTAAACCGAAGGGTTTCCTGTTAGGGCTACTGTCATCTTGGATCTGTCTAGTTTGATCCTGCTCCTTGTGGGTGCGGCCAGACAGGCCTCTGACTTTGCCAGCAGCTGCCATGATTTCGTGGTTGCTGACTTCCAGGTATCCTGTCAGAACCTAACTGCCTCCTCTAACAAAATCAGGAAAAAACATAATGTGATCCTATGATTTACCTTATAGATCCAGTAAGATTTTGCCTTGTGTAATTGATATGTACCTCATGGAGGATATTTTATAACTCTAAATATCCCGTTTCTCCTCTTACACTCGCTATTTTCAACTATTAAAAATTATTGACTTAAACAATTATTATTTTTGTGATTATCAAATTGTGACTTTTTTCTTCCATCATTTCTTCTTCATTGACTCATTACAACTATACTCTATGGGAGAAAGGTTTTCTTTCTCTACGTGTTTGATTGTTTACTGCCAGTAGGAATGAGGAATTCCTATATTATTGTACAGGCTGTCTTACTTTCTGATATAAGGGATCGCCAGGTGATTTTGTTCTCCTTCTCAGTCCTGAAATAAGACAGACAACAGTGAGATTGTTTACATGGCAGAGCTGGAAATAGAATGAGAAGAAGGAGGGTGGAACTGAGAGAACAAACAGGAAGGGATACTTCTCTCAATAAAACTTTCCTTTATAACTGTGCCCTTGAAAGCGATGTTGATGCTGTATATTCAAAACCCAAATCCGCAAATGCAAACAGAAACAATGAACCCCTGTGTAGCTCAAATGATCAACAGAACTACAGTAAAGATAAAAACAAAAAACTTACCACCTAGCAGGAAAAATTGACGAAAATGTAAAACCATGGAAACCTGGTGGAAATCTGATGAATTTGAGGTCAAATTAAAGAAATGCTCTGACAAAAAGGATGACTGAAATTCTATGCATTTCCACAATGTTGGGAATTAATACAAATAATAAAACTGCCAAAGTACTTTTATCTATTTTAGAAAATTCTAGAAGGGAAGAGAGTTTGAAAAAATAAAGTGGGGCAGGTTTTAGTCTTTAGAAAAAAATAAATTCAAAAATTATGATCTTATTACAGTAAAATACAATAAAAATGAGTGAGAAAAGTAAAAATAACTAAAAAATGAAAAACTCACTTTTTTTTACACTTGGATTAAATAGATATACAGGCTATTTGAAAATATATTGTCAAATAGCGATAAGATCATTTATGGTCACCAATGGGTATTGTATAAAACTGCATTCATGGGAAAAATACCTAAAAAGGAAGTTATATGATCATTTCAATACATGGGTATATTTATGTGCATGTATATGTGTAATTACGTTACAAAATATTGGAGAATATATGCCAAATTTTTACAGCACTTAAGCACAGGAATTGGGATATTAGATAATTTCTATTGTCTTATCATATTTCAATCACATTCCAATCTTCTTAAGTGAGCATGTTTTCCTTTGTAATCTTAAAAGCAAGCAACTGTTTTCATATTTTAAATGCATAGCAAAACAATGATATTCATGCATATATATTAAAAGCATATTCTCATAAAGTCAATTTGCTTTGTATAGACAGCATTAAATCGGCTGTCAACAAAATCAAAGATAGAACTTTAAATTTTCATTTTTCCTCCCATTAAACTTGATAATGAATATTGTATGTTACATGGAGTGAAGCAGAACAATATTAAAACAAAAATTAATGTCTCAAAGGTGTTGAGAGAATTTTTTTTTTCATGCAGGCAAATATCAGCATTTAAAATATCCACATAAAGTAGAATTCTTGTTTTATTGTTATCCTCATTAATTTTTTAGGTAAAAAATAATAGAAAATCTTGTAACCACTGAAAAAACACATTTACTATTTTAAGATTTTTGGTAGTCTTGTAAAGATCTTTTGCTTTTATAGGATTTTAGAGAAAATTTAAAAAATGCGATATTGAAGAGCCTTTTTCTTTAAACACTTGCTTTATCATAGCTTTAAGATAAAATATATTTTAACATGACAGAGAAAGTTTAAGTTCTTTATGCAAGAAGTTTCCAGACGTTTTTCTTCAAAATAGTTGTGTGTGTATGTGTATGTGTAATATAAATGCATTGTAAATATAATTCTAAGGTTTTCTGGTTTTTTGAAAAGAGGGAGATTTGGAAATCTAATTTACTTCTTCTATGTTATTGAAGAGTATGGAAGGTAGCTGAGCCATGACCTGTTTAATATTACAGGTAATTCAACTATATAACAGACTTAGATCCTAAGTGTATTAATAGTGATAAAATGAAGAATGGATATTTTCTATTTCTCAAACTAAGAGTAATCAATATTAAGTATTTAAATAATCCCTCCTCTTAAGTAATATCTAAAATTAGTGACATGTCCTTCCATTATCAATTCTAAGAGATCATTCCATTAATTATTCATCAGACTTCTGTTAGCATTTCTTTTTTTTTTTTTTTTGAGATTTGTTTATTTATTTTAGAGTGAAAGAGAGACGTGCATGAGCAGGGGGAGGGGCAAAGGGAGAGGGAGAGAATTCCAAGCAGACTCCCTGCTGAGGGTGAAACCCAATGTGGGGCTCGATCTCACAACCCTGAAATCATGAACTGAACAGAAATCAAGAGTTGGTCGCTTAACTGACTGAGCCACCCAGACACCCCAGCATTTCTTTTCTTTTCTTTCTTTCTTTTTTTTTTTTTTAAGATTTTATTTCTTTATTTGAGAGAGGGAGAGAGAGCAGGCACAGAGGGAGAGTCAGAGAGAGAAGCAGACTCCCCACTGAGCAGAAAACCCGATTCAGGGCCCCATCCCAGGACCCTGGGATCACGACCTGAGCCAAAGGCAGATGCCGACTGAGCCACTCAGGTGCCCTCCCCAGCATTTCTTTTTAAAGTGTTTGAGTTCTTTAACAGTATGTCCTTGGGATTCAGTAGTCATCTGACCTAGCCAGGCCTTCAACTATATATAACTTTATGGGTAATCAAAAACTTCCAGTTATTTTGCGAGAAAACTGGTCATCTCTCCAGGTAAACCAAAATGCACAAGAAGGTCATACATTGATACATATTTTTTTTTTAAAAAAACAAACAACTTTACTTACTTCTACAATATCGTCCTCTTTCAAAGATCTAGATTTTTCCAAAGCTGCTAGAAATAGCCAGGGAATACAATATTTTTTTAATGTTTCTTCCTCCATGTACTCCCTAGCGTTCATTTAAATAGTTCTCTTTGATCTAATTCTGTTTTCTCCAAAATCCATTGGTAATATTCATTTACCATGATTTATCTTAAAGCTTTTGTCACTTTATACCAAAGATGGGTAGGCAGCTACATTCTGGCTGAAAGACCATCCTCTCGTGGTGCAAATCTTAGTTCCTACCACCAATGGATTGTCAAATAAACACACGAAATCAGAGATCTTGCCAGTGTCAAGCTTTAGGATTAATTTCAACGATACAAACAACAAAGTAGCATAGGTAAAGTCAAGAGAGTTCTGGAGCATCCCGTCTGGCTCTTTATGTACTTCTTTCTCACGTCAGATACACGTTCTCTGTCCCAGAGTAATAGTTATACGTTCTAAGTAAAGTGGAGCGTGATGAAGATCGTGTAGATTATCAAACGTCTCTGTTTTATAACAAGAATATTACAATGCTTGCATCACATTTTTCAGAATGCCGTGTGTCGTAAATCCACGGAGTGTGGTTTGTATCCTGTTAGTAATACTAAATCATGTACATCATGCTATGAGATTTCCATAGATAAAAATTTTTGCCCAGCAAATATTATTACTTGGTTTACTGTGTACAGTAATTATCAGCAGGATTGTACTGGGTCGGCTGTTTTCTTTCCCTTGGGGATATCTCCTTCATAATCGGTATAGAAATGGATCACCACTCCGCTCCTTTAACTTTATCCTTTATTGGGTGAGCTAGTATATCTAATTTTAGGGTGAAATATTTGCAGCACGCTTATTCACATGTCTACGTGGCATTCTCCAAAAAGCTTTATTGGTATAAAAGCACTATTTTGACGTCCATCTACCTGACCCTTTAGGGTATCTCTAATAATGTTTTCCCACTGTTCCTTCCAATTCTGTATGTCTAAAAGAAAACTCATTTTCACCTCAAAGAATATTCTTTCACTGTAATCTGTTTGATCTGTCCATTGCTTTTCATTATGATAATTGTTTTCTAGTTAATCAAAATCAGAAGTATAGGATTGTGAAATATACTTTATAGATGTACAGCATCAAAGCCTAATAAACTTCTGAGTTTAAGTGGCAAGTATATTCAAAGATTTTCACAAATCAAAAGGTTTGTTAATTAATTTATATCTTTGTTCTATTTGCATTACCTTGAGAACGTTAGTCATTTACAATACAGTTTAACTGCTACATAATATCATTGCCATGTTTATATAATGATTGATTGCTATTATACTATTAATTGACTTTTATTCTTATTTTCTGTATATAGATGAATTTATTGGCTTTTCTAGGAAGTGCAGATATCACTTAGTATTACAGTGTGATGAAATTAATAGCTCTCAGGCTTCGTTTGGTACTGCAACTTATTTGATGTTTCATCTTCTCTTAGTGGGAATCCGCGGTTTTCTCATTTCAGTTAGATACTGTTGTAATTGCAATACACAACTCATATTTAAATGTTAATGGAATGAAATTGCTCACATCCATATTTTAAGAGGTTTAATATGTGCAGTTCGCATACTCTAGGAAAAAAATAGAGTTTTTGAAGGATAAATCAGGATATTTCAACTGAAAACTTAGGTATAAACAAACAGTTCAGTAATGGAAATGCTCAATCTGTATTTTTCTAGTAAATGTCAATTTGTAGTATAATATGCTGCCTGTTTGTAATGAATGTCAAAGAAATATCAAAATCACATGTCAGAAATTTATGTCTTATTTTATTTTCTGTATGCTAGTTTTAGCAAGTGTGTAGAATATTTTTAATATTAGAAAATAAAATCTAATGCAATTTTACTTTGATTTATTTACCTTTAATGTTGTGATTTATTGATACATCTACCGCATAGCATCTAATTTCATAGTTCCTGGAGTGTGTGATATTATGATTTATAATAATAAATATTTGTTAATCTTTTTCCTCTATCTGGCAAGGAGCTCCTGAAACCCTTGGAATTCCTAAATAATAAGAGTGATAAAGGTATCTTAATATTCATAACAAACCCCTTTTAACCACCCCTGAGTTTATGTTGATGAGGCCATTTTTGGACCACACCTAAAGGATGGGACTGGTTGCCAGGAGAACCAATCACATGATTAGAGGGTTGGAACGATAGTCCCACCCCCTGACCTTTGGAGAGGGGAGAAGGGATGGTGGCTAAATTAATTATTAGTAGCTAGTAGTCTAAACAATCATGCCTATGTAATGAAATCTCCATAAAAATTCCAGTAGTACAGGGTTTGAAGAGCTTTCTGGTTGTGGAGATTGGGGAAGAATGATGCACTTGGAAAGGGCATGGGAGCTCCTTACTCTTTCCCCATATCTTGCCCTACGCATCTCTTCTGTCTGGCTATTCCTGAGTTATATCTTTTCAGAACAATCCAGTAATCTAGGAAGTCAAATGTTTTTCTGGGTTCTCTGGGCTAACAAATTAAGCAAACCCAAAGAGGGTTGTTGAACACCTGACCTCTAGCTACTTGATCAGAAGTTGGGGTGATAATTCAGACTTGTGATTGACATCAGAATTTGAGTGGGCAGTTTTATAGCACTGAGCTCTTAACCTGGGGGGGTCTGATGCTATCTCTAGGTAGAAAGTGTCAGAATTGAATTACACCGTAGGGCACCTAGCTGTTGTCACAGAATTGCTTGGTGGTGTGAGGAAGAACACCCCCACTCCCTCTCACACACACTGAAATTGGTACTAGAATCATTTTACCTAAATCCGAGAGCATTTTCCATTGCTGTCTACAAAAATGTGCACAATGACATGTGAAAATATATTTTTCAGTGTGTTAAATTATCACACACAATGTTATTCTTAATAACAAATCTTAATAACAATTAACAAATCTTTTACTAAAGCAAAAATGACACTTCCTTTTTTGATGAATTCATCAATTGAAAGGAAAACTTTATAAGCAATAAAACAACCATATATAATTATTACAAACAAATTAATGTATTTTTGTAAATGATTACAGAGGAGATTGAATGAGTTTTCTAGACTATACACTGGTTGAAAAAAATATGAAATTTGGGTGCCTGGCTGCCTCAGTAGACAGAGCATGTGACTCCCGATCCTGGGGTTGTAAGTTGGAGCCCCACATTGGGTATAGAGATTACTTAGAAGTAAAATCCTTAAAAAAATATGAAGTTCACTTCAGGTAAATAAGATGTTATAGTCAAATTATTTCTCCAAGAGAGACTAAGTTGCTATGGATTTGTAAAACAGAGTGAATCACAAATTCTGATCAAATTATTGTTTGGATTTAAACCATTAGGGTTTCCATGAAAGGTCAATAGTTACATAGATTCTTAAAATAAGATTAACTCAATTTAAAATAGCATTTAAGAACAGATAATTCTTTTTTTTTTAAGATTTTATTTATTTATTTGACACAGAGAAAGAGAGAGCACAAACAGGGAGAGCAGCAGGCAGAGGGAGAGGGAGAAGCAGATGCCCTGCTGAGCAGAGAGCCTACATGGGACTCAATTCCAGGATCCTGGGATCATGACCTGAGCCAAAGGCAGAATCTTAACCGACTGAGCCACCCAAGTGTCCCTAGAACAGATAATTCTAACATGATTTCATAGTTTTAGTTAAGTCTTAATCCTTACAATTTCACATAGTATTTAATTTATAAGTTAAGCATCATGTTATTCAACTTTATTTCAATTATATTACTATAAACAATCAATAAGGTAACAAAATAAGATTTCATATAGGTGTAAATTAAAAAATATATATCTATCAGAGTTCTCCAGGGAAATAGAATCAGTAGAATAATGGTATCTATTTCTCTATATCTCTATATTTCACCTATATTTATATCTATATCTATAGTTACCTATATTTATATTATGATTTATTCTAAGGAACTATCGCACATAATAGTAGAGTTAGGCAAGTTAGAAATCCATAGGGCAGGGCAACAGGGTGGAAACTTAGCCAGGATTTGGTTGTTAAGGGTCTTGAGGCAGAAATCCTTCTTCTCTGTGAAACTTTAGTTTTTGCTCTTAATGCCTTCAACTGATTGGAACAGGACATCCGTGTTATGCAAGGTAATCTTCTTCACTTAAAGTCACCTGATCGTAAATGTTAATCATAATTATAAAATACACAGCAGCTGATATTGTCCACAGCAACATCTAGATTAGCAAGAAACTTGAAAACTGGACACTATAGCCTAAGTAAATACATAAAATTAACCATCACGAGACATTTCTGCCTTGAATGTTTTGCCTTGAATATTATTTGGCCATTAAAAAATGAGTTAATCTTACCACTTGTAACAGCATGGATGGACACCTTGAGGGCACCATGCAAAGTGAAATGAAGTAGACAGAGAATGACCAATACTGTATGATCTCACTCAGATGTGAAACCTAAAACAAAACAAAGCAAAAAAACAAACAAAACAATAACTTGGAAGAAATCACATTTGTGGTTACCAGAGATGGGGATAGGGTAGGGAAAATTGGATAAAGGAGGTCGAAAAGGACAAACTTCCAGTTACAGGATAAATAAATGCTAGGGATATAATGTACATCGAGATGATTGTCGTGAACACTGCTGTAGGATAAATGGGGGAGTCAGTAAGAGAGGAGATCCCAAGAGTTCTCATTGCAAGGAAAAAAAATATGTGTGTGTACCTATATTAGATGACGGATGTTAACTGAAATGTTTGTGGTAATTATTTCGTATAATACGTAAGTCAAATCTTTAGCAGCACACCCTAAATTTACACGTTGTTGTATGTCAGTTATGTCTCAATAAAACTGGAAGACAAAAGTATTCTAGGCATTTTACTGTAAAGATTGGTAAGACATCTAATTTTTTAAGGATAACTTAGATTGCCTTTAAGAAAGCATTATGTTATATATGGATATGACCCTATGTTATTTTATTGCTAACTTTTTTTCTCTACCCATATACTTCTAGGAGTGAATTAAAACACTGAAATTACTTCAAAACAATAGCTCTGTGGCGAACATACTGCTCTGTGCAAGTAAAAAATCATTTCATTTTAATTTGGTCACATTCAAAGATTGTTTAAATGTCTAAATAATTAAGAGTAGAAATGTAGTCCCAATTGGAGGGGAAAAAAAAAAAAAAGATTAGAGAAACGTTTCTAAAACTATCTCCCTGTGTGCCCACGAGCTTCTGAGACCTCTGTATCTCATGGTTGAAAGCGATTCCTGCAAAAACTTTCTGTATCTAAAACAGCTTTAATTTATTGGGGCATGTTACTTCATTCCTTGTATTTAAATATTGTGCATAAATTTATTGTAGTTGTAATGCTATTTTCTGTAAACGCCGTTAGTTTTGGTTTTTAAATTGGTGAGAAAGAAAACATCTTTTCAGAAAGACGTTAGAGTCCTTGCCGGAGCTGCTTTTCTCGCCAGGCCATTGAAGATTGTGTGTGAGAGATAGTAAAACCCATGTGAAATTTGTCATCGTAATTGTAAGTAGGGGGGAAAAAAACCCTAGCCCTAAGGAATTTATAATCCAGATAGCATACTGCTGAAAAACATAGAATATCCTTGAAGCTTTAAGTCTACAATCAAGGATAACTGTTTTGTAAGATTCCCAGTCAGAAACAAAACCTAACATTTTAAAATTATCTCAAAGCTACAAATCAATTTAAACTTGATTTTTTTTCAAATCTCGAATAGAACATTTCAAAAAAAAAAATGTTCTTATTTCTACCCTATTTCATGTGTTTGAAATGTTAAAAAAATTCTAATGGCTATTCAGCTTTTAAAAGAGCTTTTCATTGATTCAAGATCAACTTTGCCAAACACAATTTTTTTTTCTGTAGTCATGTAATTACTCTCACCTAATTGGTGGCCTTTGACTTTATCCTCCTTGAATATATTTTGCATTTCATCTCTTCAAACTCATCAGTCCTGTTTAATATGGAAAAAATAGGTAAGTCTCAGCATGTTGGATTGCCTCCAGGGAACATTTTCTTTTATTTTATTGTGTACCAAAGTGTGGTCTTTACCGAGCATTCATGTGAAATATGCCCGGGAATTCTAGTAGGTTATAACATTCTATCCCTGCAGTGAAGTTAGAGTCGTGCTGTGATAAGGAGCAGCATATGTTTTTCTGTCTCAACTTGGAAGAATGATATCCTGACAGCCGCTGCTGAAGATGCACCATTAACGTGCGGCTAACATGGCTTCACCGCATTTGTAAGGAAATCAGAATGCCGCACCTTTCTGGGAAAATTAAGATGATTTAACTCATGCTTGGTGAAACCTCTCAAATCTATTTTGGAAACGAAATCATGCTTTATGTTTTTAAATTGTATTAGTGATGCACTCCTGGAATTTATTAATAGTATTCCATGTATTTATTTAAAAATTAATTTAAGCAAATTATTATGAGAAAGCAAAACTGCTTTGATTCTTCACATATATATTTTTTCTTTATATATATATATATTTAAAGATTTTATTTATTTATTTGACAGAGAGAAAAACACCCAGCAAGAGAGGGAACACAAGCGGGGGAGCAGAAGAGGAAGAAGCAGGCTCCCAGCAGAGCAGGAAACCCCATGCGGGGCTTAATCCCAGAACCCTGGGATCACGCCCTGGGTGGAAGGCAGACGCTTAATGACTGAGCCACCCAGGTGCCCCTGATTCTTTCTTTATATTTTACATACTTAAAAATATTTCCTGTGCCTTGTGTAAAATTCTCTATTGAGGATAATGGCCATACCTAAACGCAGACTGAATACGTAAAAAATAACTGTATTTGCTTCTTGATGTAATTTGTTTCTCTGCATCACTTATGGGGGTTGGCCTTATTTATTCACTCAATAAATATTTATTGAGCAATTATATGTTAAGGATAGCTTTAGCTGCTGGACAAAAGAAAAACATCTCTATACTCACATAGTTTATATTCTGAGAGGGAGACACATGACAAGGCATTAAATATAATAAATAAGCCATTTATTTAGTATGCTTTAAAACTATGTGACATAAAAAAATCAAAAGGTAGAAAAGGGTAAAGGGGATTACAAGTGCTTTTCTCAAGACTGAAATTTTTTTAAAAAGTTATTTGAGGCAGACATTACTGAGAAAAAATTTATATAAAGGCTAGAATGAGATGATGTCTTCAGATGTGTGGTTTCCGGGGAAAATGTATCTTAGATAGAGAGAAAGCCAGGGCACAGTTCCTAAGGTGGGAGAATGCCTGGCATATAAGAAGGAGCAGGAAGGAAACCTGTGAAGGGACAGTAGGAAGAGATAAAGCCAGGGGATGGGGGCAGATTTTCGTTGGTGGTTATGTGAAGAGAGAGACATTAACTCAGGGCTTTCTAGGCTCTGATAGAACTGGAGACCTATCGGAGAGTTTTAAGATGAAGAGTAATATAACCTAATTTATATTAAATAACACTCTACTATGTTGAGATTAAACTTGAGTGCAAGGGTGGAAACAGTAGTGACTACAATAATACCAGAGAAAGATGACGGTGAAGAGAATGAGTAATGGCAGTTGTGCCAGGAAAAGGGATAGAAGACTGGATGTATTTTGAAGAGAAGCTTGTATATTTTCCGATGAACTGAATGTGGTGTTCTGGTATGTGAGAGAAAAAGAGAGATCAAGGATGTCTCTCTTTCTCTCTCTCTTTTGGCTTGAGCAACTGGAAGGGTGGTGTTGCCATCAAATGGAGTGAGGGGAGACTCCAGGTAAAGGAGTTCCGGGGGGGATATTCGAGGTTCACCAATGAACATGTGTTTTAGATGTCATATACATATTCCCATTTTGGCAGGTGATTCGATAAGCTAGTCTGGATGTGGAAGGAATATGAACACATAGATGTGAGTGTATTAGAACTATGGGTGATATAGCCAGGAAGGGATCACTCAGGGAACCTGTGAAGATAGAGGGAAAAATAACCAAATTCTGAGATCTGAGACACTCCGCCATTTGGTATGGGAGCCATGAAGAGGGACTAACAATGAAGTCAATGGGATAGAGGCAAAGCCAGACATAAGAAGTCCCCTAGAAGCCATATGAATACATCAGGGAGAAATTAATGAACAACTGTGTCAAATGTTTTTGATAAATCAAGAAAATTTGTGCAGAAAATTTATCTTAGTATCTAAAAATGTGAGTTTGAGACTTAATCACTAATTGGATTAGTTATTTAAATGGCAATGATTTTGTAGGTGCAATTTCATTCAGTACAACTCTATTTGGTTTGTATTAATTCAATTGTCATATGAACCATTTAGGCTAAGATAAATCAGTTCAGATATAGCTATTTGACAAGCACATAATCAAAATTATATTAAATGATAACAATAATTTGGCTATAGTCAGGTGGATTATAGAACACTCAATTATATCAAATTTCCTTTGGCATTTATAATTGTTGAGGGTTTTCATAAAGCACCCCTTACTTCTGACATCAAACACTGATTCTTTTGCATGCTGGCTCAATTATTTGACAGTCTGTAATGCTTATTTTATTTTATGACTAAATTTTTAAGTGTTTTCATTTTAACTTTCTCTTTTCTAAAAAATAGATGCTTGAATAAAATTAAGATGCATTTAACCTACAAAGTCAATATAATTTAATTCTGTTGAATTCTATAATATTTATTGAGAATTCATTTTGAGCAAATGTCTACATTAGTTTCTCCCAGAGATGCAAAGGGGAATTAAAAAAAAAAAAGAAAGAAAAGAAAATTTCATTGCTTCTTTCTTTGCCCATTCCATGGTAATTGAAGAGGCTAATGACTAGGGAGGAGACCAATATATGAATGTCTTATGTAAGGTTATTATTTTGGTGATATTGGATATTTCCTGTTTGTTATGGTTCCTCTTACTCTCTTCGACTCTTTTTCAAAATGTTTAATAAATGTCTTTCTCTTGAATTAATGGTCTTCATCTTTGTCATTGCTGCAAGATATGGGCATACTCAAATGGTCCTGACAAACACATTACTTAAAATTAAATATGGAAAATTATCTTTCTAGGAATAGAAGCTAGAGTGTATGGGTTGATAAATGAGAAACTATTTGTATTACTCTTCTTGTTTTCTCTGCTTCCTCCACATTTTCAGCTGTATTGTTTTTTAAATCTACAATATATCCAAAAGAAGTTTTTAAATGTTTTTTCTCTCTATGCCAACCATGGTTTTTGTAAACAGATTATGTAATTCACTTCATAGATTAACATATACATTTATTGTTGTGACAAATGCATCTTTTGGAAACTAATAAGTTGGTTAAGTAGATGCGAACGAGCATCACTCTGATACAAAAGGTAAAGGTAGAGGTACAATGTCTCTCACACAGAAAAACAGTCCTATTAAAATCTAGGTAACAAAGCATAGGGAATACAGTTAATGGTATTGTAATATGGTAAGTATATTATAGTGTTTTATATATATATATAAATTATATATATATAACATAGTTATATGGTAGGAAATGGTAGCTACACTTGTAATGAGCATAGCATAATGTACAGACTTGTTGAATTCACCAGGCTGTACAACTGAAACTAATGTAACATTGTGCGTCAACTACACTTAAAAAAAATAGCTAAAAAAATAGGTACAAGAACAAGAAGAAAAGGGTATGCAGTAAAGGAAAAAATGTCATTACTCCTTTACCAGTAATAATAGCTTTTCTCTATTGATGGATATTATATATTTTTTAAAAAGGACATCTGCTGTCTTCTCATATATATATATGTGACACATATATATCCCATATATATGTGTGTATATATATATATATATATGAATCAGTTATATTCAGATTTCTTCCCTCTATTATCTAAGGAAGGCAATTTCTAAGGCAGTCAGTAATACAAATTATGGAGATATAATGTTATTAAAACTAAAACTTGATCATCTCTCCATAAATATGATTATGAATTACTTGTATTATGTAATTTAGTCATGATCTACCCCATTCTAAGACTTAGATAATTCTCAAGAATTTTTTTGTAAGAAGGACTGACAGTAGTGATGGTTGATAATAACAACAGACTAATATTTTTTCTCACTGCTTATACTGGAAGTCATTTTATAGATTAATGGAGAGATTTATGGAGTATAAACAGGATTTCCTTTATTTTTGGTGTCCTTCTTCAAGGACACATGTTCTTTAAAGAAATATTCTGTCTAGTTCTTTGGCACACATTTCCATAAATTTTATTTTATTCTCTTTTGCTTCCTGCATTATCCTTGGAATGGAGAGAACCATACACTTGAGAGGTCAGAGGTTATGTTGTAACACTCACTTATCCCTGCTTGTTCATCTATATATGTGGATGTGTGTGTGCGCGCATGCATAAGCCTGGAAGTATAATGCCAGTAATACTTCTATTACTTTTTCTATAAAATAAATGGAATTTGGATAAAAGCCACGAATGCCTGTTTGCAAAAAAAAAAAAATACATGACTAAAATTATATATATAAAAGAATCTCTGCTCAAACATAAATCATTACATAATCATGTAATGTGTAGTTCAGATAATGTTGTTTGGCTAACATAAAACCAAAAAGTTTTCTAATGATGGGGTTATTACTATCATGCACATTTCTGCACACTTCGTTCTGTTGATTGCTAAGCATTTCTCCTGTACAACTGCAGCTCTGTCCCAGTGTTCTCCGGTGCTGAAGAGTTTTCCCGAAAACTCTCCTTCCCTATCATCTACTAGCCCCTTCATATTAGCTGACCAACTGTGTTCTTTCTCTCTGAATGTAATAGCTCTTTCTCTTTCTTTGTGCTCCTTAAACATTGTAATAAAAACAAGCAAACAAACCAAAAATGGTTCCCTGAAACTTAACTAAGACAGGGCATAAGACAGTGTGTTCATGTCTGTGTAAGCTCTTCTCAGAGGTGTTTTCTTACTAACTCAAAAACATTTAATTCTCTTTTATTCCCAATTATAGAAAAACATCCACTGATATCGAATCATAGATAAACATTTTTAATTATCCCAGTTTTCCCGAAATTTAAAACCATCACATTGCCTATTATTTGAAACTCTGTAGTTTCTTCCCCACAAAATTATTTTTAATGGCTACCACATTTCATCTTTGCTCTTATAAAAGGATTTAGAAGAAAACAGAGAGGTGATACCGCAGACTCAAGCTCTATTCATTTTTAAGCCCTGCTGTTAATGCATTTTGTTAAAGGGCAGGTTGCAAATGTGAACCCAGTATATTAATGCAAAAACTATTCATTTGGCAAAACCATTCATGTGAAAAATGTGTAAGCAAATGATACCAAGTGAACCATTTACTCAGAAGGCAAAGCTGTCACTAATGCTTCACCTATCATCTTGTTTAAAGTTTCTGGCTTCAAATATATATTTATATTTTTCTCTAATAATGGAGTATCTCTTAACACAGAGAGATGTGCCTAGTTTAATGGTGGGGTGGGAAGAGAGACTTGTTGACTCATGAATTCGAGAATACCACAAAGCCTCTTAACTCAAACAGCAGTTACCTTCAGCCAACCACACCCTTGACCTCAATCTTGCCTGCTTTGGGCCAACAGTATACTGGAGTCACTGTTCTGTGTGGCAGGAAAATCAAGAATGGAAATCTTTGTTGTACTTCCTGGGAATCGGTGGCTATAGAGAGTTCTGTGTGCTGTAAGCAATCAGGACTTGTGGAAATATACATTAAAAATGAAATACTATTGAGATCACCGATTTGGAGGAAACCTTTAAAATCTTTTACAGGTCTCTATTTTCATACTTTTTTCCCTTCTAAATTCATTATAGCATATTCTAGTTTTATTTATTTAATAATTAATTAATTAATTAATAATTTGTTAATTAAGTGATGAGGGCAAAGGCAGAGGGGGAGGGAGAGAGAATCCTAAGCAGTCTCCAAGCCCAGCATAGAGCCTGACATGAGGCTTAATCTCAGGCCCTGAGATCATGACCCGAGCTGAAATCAGAGCCAGATGCTTAACCAAATGAGCCACCCAGGTGCCCTTATAGCATATTCTGATTAGATTGGACTCTACCTTATTTTAAAGGTATTGTTTTTGAATAAGTTCTTCACATAATTTTTGTCACCTTCATATTTTTAATCAGATACATAAAAAGCACTTATGTATACATTTGATTTCCATTCTTCTAATAAATATTTATTGAGAACCCACTATATGTCCGACACTGTGGCTGGTGCTGGTAACTAATGATGACTTATATTTAGGGTCAGAAAGATACTAGAACTTGTAGATTAAAAGGAGCCCTTAAATTCATTCAGTTGAAATACTTCATTTCATCATCAGGTAGGCCCTTTTATCACCTAAAGGACCTCTGACAATAGAGATAAATGATTTTCCCTGTATTCGGAATGTGATACTTCTTCGTCGCTGAATTTGTACAAAGCCATTAGCTAGAGTTTTTAGTAGTGGTCCTTGCACACAATCCTCTCTTCATCCTCATTTTTGAAAGAAATCATTATAAACTCTGCAATACCCAGAAGGATTTTTGCATGTTAGTAGTCAGATTGGAAAATACGTGCTTGCATTTTTGTTTTTAAGAAAATGATTCTATTAGAGGAGAGTGCATCTGTTCTCCTCTTCTGACACACAGCTGGTTTTATTACTGTGGATCAGAGAGACAGGTAATGAAAAAAAATGCTTATGAAAATAGAAAAGTTCTCAAATTATATAAATTCCTCAAGACCCTTTCTACTAATTCTGTCTCACCAGCCCACCTTACCTGGAAAAATTAATATGCAAACAAACAAAATCAATAATCATTAGCTCTAACATAAATATATCAGAGATTAGGAAATAGACTTAAAAAATTCCCCAAATCTTGATGGGTCCTATCTACCCATAAACTATTTCAAAGTGAAAATATTTTGATTCTTGGCACTGCAATAGATATAAAAATATACAAAAAAATACAGTGGGTATATGAACATTAATAAATATTCTCCTTAGTTCTCACACGTGAGCTGGTTTAAATTCAACAGGTTTTGCTTTGTTTTGTTTTGTTATATGTACAGTAGCTGCAAGGACATATTTCTGCTGTTGGTGGTTATTTACTAAACATATATATATATTTATTTATATATATTTATTTATATATATTTATTTATTTAATCTGATACATAAAAAACCTATATACATATATATGTATATATATACACACATATGCATATATATATATGAAGTATTATGTTCCTGAAAGTGAATAACAATAACTAGAATAAAGAATAATAATATTTATTTTTTAAATATTTATTTCAGAAATTTTAAAATTTCCACGTCTTTTCATTTGATAGGAATTTATTTGAAAATCTTATTCCCATGTTATAGATGAAGAAAAGGAATATGTAAAAGGTTGATTACTCCTTCAATAAAAAAGAGGTTATCCTAATATAAGACTTAGATCTGTGCTTCCTCATAGATGTATAAATATTTGATCAAATATTATATTGTCTATCAGGGCAGAAAATACTGTTTCAACCAAATTAAAAAGGTTGTTGTAATACTCATTCTTAGCTACAAGCAATCATCACCTATAATTTTAAGGACCACAAAATCAGAAATTTTTTTAAAAAACCTTTGAAAATATTTCAAAGTACATTTATTTGTTCATGAAAAAAAGATGACTATTTTGGGTTTCTCAAGAATAGGGATTAATTCTGATTCCTGGTATGAGGAACAAAAACCAACTGGTATGAGATTTTACTATAAAACAAATGAAAAAACAAAAGGACATACAGATAATGCAGAACTACTGGAGACTGCACAAAAGCAGAGAGACTCTGCAGGGTGGGGTGGGGGGCATGCCCACTGAGAGGAGAGACAGGGAGGCAAAGGCGTCCCTGCACCTCTCTGTGGGCTTTAATTGGAACTACGAGCTGTTTGTGTGCTATGTACAGTACCTGGGGTTACACACGCAGTCCAGCCTTTTCTGGCCTAGGAAACCAGAAGAAGGTGCACAACTATGAACTTGGAAAAGATTAGAGCAATTTCAGAAAGGAAAAAAAAAACAAAAACAAATGAGTGGATTTCCAAACTAGGCCTCACCACATTTTAATTGAGCCTTGAACCACGGTTTAAACCAGCTCAGTTACAGGAACGGATCCCACGTGGGACCACAGATGCTGCTCGAGACAGGATCTGCAGTTGCAGCCTAGCCAAGAATTGCTCGCTAAAACTGAGGAACAAATTCTGGCTGAGAAAAATAACACGACCCCATAGCCCCACAACTTCACCTTCTGTGTATCACTGACACAGTCACAATTAGCTGAAATATGAGGAAACAAAATATGTGACACATTCTGAAGAACAAAGGATGCTAAGTGAGTCCAAAACCGAGATAAACCAGATGTTGACACTAACAGACAAACATCTTAAAGCACCTGTTGTAACTATTCTCAACTGAACATGATTTCAGTGAATGCAAATCTCAGCAAAGAACTCTCCAATTTTAGCAGAGATGGAGACAAGAAAAAGAAGACGAATGGGCATTCATGGACTAAACATTATTATTAATAAAATAACAAACAACAGAAAAGCCGAATTGAATAAAAGATCAATGCTTCCCTCTGGCTGTTATCCTTGCAGGAAAACTTGTTTAGGTCACATAACAATAAAATGCAAATGAAATGGTGCTTTGGCATGCAGTGTAAAGTATTCAGACAAGATCCTGCTAGGTGATCTTCTGTCAAAAGAAAGCTAACATCAAAGATTTCTCTTACTAATTTGAGTTTTGAAGATATTGAATAAAATAGGAGTGTTGTTAGAAAGGGTGAAAAATGTTATTGAACAAGATTAAAGACATAAGATGATAAATCCGTTCAGTTCTCTCATTAGTTATATTTTAAAATTCAAGACTGAATGTGTGCATATGAAGAAATGTGCATTTATGATAAAAATCAGGAAGCATCTTAACATCAGAAATCAAGAGTAAGGCTAAATCAACTCGTACATGATGGGCATGCTTTAAAAAGAACAACAAAAAGGATATATAGTTTATGAGACTATAGAGGATGAATAATTCATTTTAGGTGAGAAGGCATGGCTATTTCTGGGGCCTGAAAATTTGCTAAATTGTCTTAGAGGATGATATAATTGGTGTCATCCTTGAAGACTAGAGCTTAGCAATACAGCTGCCATATATAGAAGAACAGATTTAACTTTTCTATATTTTGAAAATTATAATTCTACTTTTGCTATTACCACCAATTGCATGATGTCATATGTGTAGATATATTTTGAAGTATAGCTGTAAGTATATCAATAGTGTGACATATTTTTTTAGCAGTCCTTAGTTGAAAGATAATTGAATTTTTAAATTCCTAGCGTGTAAAAACGAAACTTTCCTAGATTTCTCAGTGCTCCTGCAAAAGTCCTGGTTTTCTGAGACTTTTCATGTACCGTGAGAATTGTATCTCCAGCCATTTGCCTTGTTAAATATTCTGATGATTTCTGGGATAGTAAAATCCCTTATCTTCCCAAGAAACCCAAATGGTTATAGCTCAGACTAGGTCTCAAACATAACTTCTGGGGGGGGGAGGGGTAGGGACACTAGAGAGGCAGCCCCCTACGTGTTCACATGTCAAAAGGGATTAAGTCTCAGAGTTTAGAGATATCTCTAAATCTTTAAGAGACCTGGACTATCTGGTCCTGTGGAGATTTTACTTACACACCAAAAAATCACTCAGACTACTTATGTTTCCAAGGAGACCCACTGCCTTCCCCTGAATAAGCAAGGAAAAATCATTTTTCCTCAGCCTTCACCTATGGAATACTAGACATCTCATATAGAATATTTGGCATGGCTCTTTTTGTGTTACTGGGGAGTACGCACTGGGGCAAGGGGAACCAACAAACTTATTTACTGTGAAGTAATTAATAATAAACCCATCTCTGATGCAGAACATCTCCTGTGCATATGAAAATTTATGTGCATAAAATTAATAAACAATGTATATTAAAAGCCCAACAGATAAGTATTGTCAAAATATCCACTAAAAAAAGATACTAAATTAATGTCCTTACCAAAATACATGAAAGTATGCTATACAAACAGAATAAATTAAATTAACTTATATTAAATATAAATATATTAATAATATAGGAAACTTTTAAA
Source organism: Ursus arctos (assembly GCF_023065955.2). Taxonomy (NCBI): domain Eukaryota; kingdom Metazoa; phylum Chordata; class Mammalia; order Carnivora; family Ursidae; genus Ursus; species Ursus arctos. Next base: position 23,334,778 of record NW_026622775.1, read on the forward strand.
TGAAATAAATCATATTGTATTTTAATTAAATTAACATCATGAAAATATAACTTATTTTCACCATGTTAGGTGAAAATTGATAACATATTTTAATTTTAGTTACGTTTCCTAAAATATAAAAATAATTACGATAGTTATGAACCTGTGTTGATGCCATTTTGTGAAACATTACTTCACCTAGGGGCACCTGGATGGCACAGTCCATAGAGCATGTGACTCGTGATCTCGGGGTTGTGAATTTGAACCCCATATTGGGCTAGAGTTTACACACACACACACACCACACTATATCTTTTCAGAAGCATTGCTATCTCAATAGTGGATAACTTTTGACCAGTACAGTTCAGAATAGAGCATTTTGTTTCTGATGGATGAATTAGTTTTATTTGTTCACTTTCTCTCCATCTACTTCTTTTCAGGTATATTTTAGATTTGTAGAAATTATTTTTTGTTTACTTACTGTGATTTACCTATGATTTATTAAGTGTATACATATATAAATATTCTTGGACATATGCTATGATTGGAAAGATAAGCTCTTTATATTATCGTTAAGGCCAGTCTAAGGAGAACAATATGTTTTGATTAGAGTCAGAGCAGTAGACCCCTCCTGGAACCCCTTTTATTTATTCTACCTTTAGTTTTTCCTGCTCATCTTCAGGGAATCTTGCTATTTTTACTTAGCCTATTCTTCTGCATTCTTGTTCATTTCTGGAGTTTTTACTTAACCTTTGCTCTCTAGATTTCTCTCCAACTGAGAAAACCAAAATCCTGGCATCACGAGGTTTTCTTGCACCCCACAGGGCATGAGTTAGTACAGAAGAGCATCTGCATTTGAAGACATTTTCCTCTTCTCCTAAAGTACATCGATACTGTCTCATTGTATTTCCCTCCAACAATAGTAGTGCAGGATATTTTTCAGAATTTGTCCTAGTAACATTTTCCTCTGTACTGACTGCATGAACTGTAATAAGAGTCACATTGCACCATACTGAGCCAAGCGAATCATGACACACTTCCACCACTGTCATCTTTGTCTACTACTATAGGGGGATATAGCTAGCATATATGTGTGTGTATATATATATATATATATATATATATATATATACACATATATATATATATATATGTATATATATATATATACAGCACAACTTCAGTAGTTTTGAAATAGGAGAGATTTTGTTATTTGATTTTATTCACATGTTTATCCTAAATGAATCCCCAGCGAATTTTTTGGTTTGTTTGTTTTTGTTCTATTTTTCTAGCTTGAATTTGTTGACTGTGGCTGAAACTTCTCAGGTTTTTGTTATTGTTATTACTTTTTTTCCCTTTACTTTTTCTTTTTCTCTGTTCACGTTCAAGTCAATGTCCTCTACATTCCCCCAACCCGTCACAGAACAACATAGATTAAGTTTTAGAACCTATTCACTTGATGGTCTTAGATCTATGAAGTTCGTGTCAGCGTGAGAGGAAAACAAACAAACAAACAAGCAAAATCCTCAGATTATTAATCTGTCTTCTGGCCCTCATAAAACCATGGAAATATAATTCATGTGTCAGAGAACTTTCTTGTTAACAAGCTTTTGTTTTCGAACTTTCCAAGTATATCTCTTGACCCAGGATAATACCTCTTTTCAATTTTGCCTGGCTATCTGTCTTTTTTTTTTAAATTTTCCCTCTCTTTTTTTATTATTTTCTTTTTTCAAAGAAGCTGTATGTGTGCGTGAGAGAGAGAAACAGAGACAGAGAAAAAGAGAGAGAGAGTTTATTCAGCTGTTTTCCCAGATGAGGGGCTTAGAATAACCTAGTCCTCCATCACGTACGTAAGAAATAAAAGCTACTATTTCGAATGCTAACCCTCCAAAGGCTGTAAAACAACTAGAATTACTAAAGAGACACAATCATAGAGAAGAGGTACTCAGATTAAAATTGTACATCAGGCCATGTAAAGAAATAGAAATAGAAATATTGAGGGGAAGAGTCTACACAATGAGGAAGAGAAAACCAGAAATTTTAAAGAAAATATGATCAATAGAACAGAAAAAGAAAATGGGTCCATAAAAGGAATAATAGGTATGCCAGATATTAAGTCAAAACAATAGGATGGCATAGGATAAATGAAGGGCAGAGTTATGAAGAGATGGGAACAATAATGTTAAATTCTAAAGGCATTTTATTATTTTCTCAATTAGTTTAGCACATATTTACTTCATTATTACTTTGTTTCAGTTTGTAACGAAAAAAAATGAGATAGATCCCCGAGTCTCAAAAGGTTTAAAGCTAATAGATATAATAGAGAATTATACATGTAAATATGATTTTTGTGGAAAACATTTGCACATAATAGAGGAGAAAAAGTTACTACTTGTCCTTTCTAGGGTTTGAGATTAGAAGTAGGGAAATAAATTTATGAAGCAGCTAGGGAATCTAAAATTGGACCTATGTCAAGAGTGTTAAAGTTTAAATAAATTTTATTAATTTAGTTTTAGAAAGTCATTGAAGACCTTTGAAGGGTTGTTTTTGGACATAAGTTGAGGAATAAGACAGATTCAAATAAGTGACTCAAATAGAGAACGACGATAAAGAGGGGCTAAGCAAGCATTCTAGGGCTGTGAAGGTACAGAGCATTTTCTACCTGAATACAAATGTGACTGATTTTTTGACTGACTGGCTCATATAATTCCTTAATCAGTTATACTTACTGTGTATACGTATTTGGAATTATGTGTATGGATCATCAAAATAGTGTGAAACACTTGTTTATCCTTTTACATCACAAGCTTGGCATGTCTTACCAGCATCTTCCTACACGTAGTAAGAGAAGAGCCAGACTGTGTTAAAACTGTGTTGGATCATAAATGTTTGTATCTTATATTATCCTAATGTACATAAAGCAATTAAAATGTTTATGACACCTTATATATAATTTATCCAATGAAAGTCAATGTAAAGTCTACTGGGAAAACTATCTACCAAGGAGCTGTTCAAGCTCCAGGATGGGAGCAGTGGCGTGGTAATGTCTTATAGTTTGGTGTGAGATCATGACTTCTAAGGCTGAGCCTACAATTTATTTGCTTCATGACCTTGAGTATATGAGCTGTATCATTATTATACTTGTATGTGTTTGGAATAGAACAATGCAAATTTACTTCTTGACATAGGTCTAAGGATATGAGGATGCTTTTGGTACCCTTTCTTTACATTTTAAGAATTCCTTCTTGTTTTCCTTAGAAAACCTCATCTTGCTATGTAATACATACCTATCTGATAGGAAGATTTACTGAGGACTTCAGAGTCAATCTGCCCATGAAATATTAGTAAAGTATCTTATTTTCATGGTAGGCATCTAGTGTTGAGCAAAGTGCCTTTAAACATGGCATTATTACTACTGTAATCCCCTTGCTTGAACTCCGCTTATATGGTCCTCTTCCCCTTATGCAGCCATGTGGTAAACAGGTGTTTCAGAAAGTTCTTTGTTTTGTCCCGAGATCTTGTCAGCTATTTCTAAATGTAAAAAGCTTTCTAGTGAAAAATTATTTTCTTAGTTCTCTGACAATATGAAAAGAAACTCTCTCCATTCCATACTGTCAATTAAACTTTAGGTAGACAATGGAGCTTGGCACTCATTTCCTTTAAGAAGATCTTATAGGCACGGTGGTGAGGAACTGGTAAGCTGCACATAATAGGTTTCACCAGAACTTTCACATTTTCAAATGCAGCTTTTATTAGTAGGCTACTACTGGTTAAGAGTTCTAATCATCCGTTCTTTCTTGTGGCTTCCCACATTGTCCTTGGAAGAGCCCTGTGTTACGGATAGATGGTCTATATAAAGGAAAATTGATGTCCTCTAAGTCAAATATTCTTTGTTCCATTGTTGGCGTGAAAATTCAAATAAATGTACTAAAGAATTGTTTTATACACACACACACACTCAGGGACAAATAGCTATTACTAATATCTTTTTGTACAAAAACCAAGATTTAAGAGCTCGATAATGCAGAGCTATTATGTTTAAAAGTGTGTCAGAATACTCTGGGCAGCACAGAGTGTTCACAGAGGCATGGTTGGGTACTTTACATTTTCAAGGAAACAATAAATCTGATGTCCAGTGTATGGATTTTAGTTCAAGGTCACTCACAGTTTCAATATAAAATTGGGCCATTAATGATATTATGTCTTTGCAAAACTGAGTTTCTAACGGTAGCACAGGTTTTTTTTACACATTTTTCTAAAGAAACACATTGTTTTTTAAAGGCCTCATGTTATTATCAGACAACATTTCAATGCACAATGTAAGATGTGTATATTTATTGCTAGTAGACAAAAATTCATCCTTTAAAATTATCATCTTGATCCTTTCCATTTTTTAGATGATTTTCATTCAGATATGGTTAAATTTATTCTTATTTTTATATTATACCATTACTGAGAGAAGTACATACAAGTTGGAAGAAAATATCTTTTGTTTCTTGCAGGGGGCATATTTGCTTGTTTGCTCAGCATTACTGGTATTTTCTTTCCCACTGGTGTTTCTTTGCAGACTCTTTTTAAGCCAATTTTTTTTTTAGATAAGGTATTAGCAAAATTAACCTGGTGCATAAAAATTGCAATATATCACCACATTCTAAACATGAAAAAAATATAAGGGTGCTTTTGGTACCCTTTATTGTGTTTTGAGTGATCTGCTGTGCTTCCTTTAGACAACCCTGCCTGTTTATGTGATACGTGCATGTCTGATATGCAGACCCACTAAAAGCTCCAGAGTCGATCCACATATGAAATATTAGTAAAGTTTTCATAGTAGGCATCATTTATTATTTCAGATCAAATGTATATAAATAAAGCTATGATGTTTTCCTTTTGTAATACTATCATTTATCTCGTTAAATATCTTACCGTAATAGACATTGCTAGAGCTCATAGCAATATTCCCATTGAGACCTATAGTGAAAAATTATACACTCAGATAGTAAAAAAAAAAAAAAATCAAAAGTTCATTCCATTAGGTAGTAATTTTTTTAATACCACAGATCATTACGACCCTATTTCCTTTGCTCTGTTCTAGAAAAGACACAGTTAAAGCCAACTTTTTCCAGGTAAAGATGACATAGCATATTCTATAAAACTACTTTTCCTGGCACTTACAGAGCAAAAATATTTTTTGCAAGTTTTCAGCAAAATATGAGTTATCTAGTTGCATGCAAGTATTTCAAATTCTTCTTCATATACTTTCTATAAGACAAAGGGACATGGAGGTGAATTTACTTCCAAAATCCAGAAGACCTGATATCTCCAAATTGCCTGAGTAGCTATGCAAACAAGATTTCTCCAGAAATACAAGTAATTTATGAGGTATAGAAAGTATGTGATATGCCTTTAATATAATCTAAATGAAACTTCTTCAGTGCTGTCAATCAAATAAAGCAGTGCATACATTTCATAATTATAATTGTCTATTTTTTATAAAATGCAGTTTTAATAACATTTATAATTAGCTGTAGTTCATTAACATGATGGAGCTGATCAGATAATTTTTAGAGAAATCCACCATATAGAATATACATATGGATATATCTTATTTGGGCTACTTCATATGTTAAAAGAGGATAATATAGCCTATTAGACTTTCCAAAAAGGCCTGACATCATCAGTATTTTATCAGGAACAAAGAAATAATAATTATCTAGTGCATTAGACTACCTCTATATAAAAAAATGCTATTTTTTTGTAATTATCGAGGACTCGATGTTTCCTTAATATCTAGGATATGAGTTTGCTAGGGTTACGAAAACAAAGCACTACAAACTGGGTGGCTTAAAAAATAAAAATGTACTGTCCCACAGTTCTCGAGGCTGGGGAATATACTCTGATAATTGTTTAAAACTTCCAGTGAGGGATGCCTGGGTGGCTCAGTCGTTTAAATGTCCAACTCTTGATTTCCACTCAGGTCAAGATTTCAGTCTTGAGATCCAGCCCCATGCAGGGCTCCGTGCTCAGCATGGAGTCTGCTTGCGATTCTCTGCTTCTGCCCCTCCCCTCATTCACGTGATCTCTCTCTCGCTAAAATAAATAAATGAATGAATAAATAAATAAATAAATAAAATCTTGAAAAGAATAAAACTTCTAGTGAAAGTGTTTTCCCAAGCTACATTGATGAATAATGAATTTTTCTGGACTGTTATCTCACCACTGTCTCCTTGTGTAAGTTTTAAACAATTTATAAACACTTTATTTCTATTTCTCAGGAAAAAAATTAGCAAACCGCATATTTATTGGGTAATCACATAATGATTTTTAAGCAATTCTTCTCTCATATTAAATAGTAAAGATTACAGGGATATTTAATAAATATTAACTATATGAGTCACCTCATGCATTTCTACAGAAATCAGAAGCAAAAGTTTAAAAATGCTTTAAACAAAATATTATATTCTCCACCACCTCCATTTGGTGAATACTAAGGAAAGAATTATTGATAAGTTTAACCTCATAATTAAACCATTTAAAAACCAAAGACAATATTAATTTCACAAGATTTCTATGCCAGATTGCCTTAAATTGTCTGACTTTTTTCTTAGAATAGATTTAGTAATTTAATTTATAATTGTTCTGAATGTATTGAAGAATTATAATTATTGAATATATCTAGATACATTTAGCTTTGGAAAGAAGATTATGTCTGCAATAACTTTTTAGCATAATTTAAAAGTAAATATTATAGCTTGTTGATGATCTGATCACCAAATTGATTACTTCAATAGATGGACATATATTGGTTTAGGAATCTGAACTTTAAGAATAGAATTGTATAATTATAGGAAAAAGGCCAATTTCTACATATTAAGATGTTATTATAAAGCTCTCTCATATTGGAGAATTTAATTCCTTTTTTTTTTAATGTTTTTTATTATATTATGTTAGTCACCATACAGTCCATCCCTGGTTTTTGATGTAAAGTTCGATGATTCATTAGTTGCGTATAACACCCAGTGCACCATGCAATACGTGCCCTCCTTACTACCCATCACCAGCCTATCCCATTCCCCCACCCCCCTCCCCTCTGAAGCCCTCAGTTTGTTTCTCAGAGTCCATAGTCTCTCATGCTATAGTAGACATTTTTCTACAAGCTATCACCAACACACTGGCAAGTTATCCTACTGGGATGGAGTCTGCTTGCTGACCACAAAAATCTCTTTTCTTCTCCCTGGAAATAAAGATAAACTAAACTTCCAAACTTCATTTAGTCATGGTAATATGATTGATCTCTAGTCAATGGAATGCAAGCAAAAATAATGTGTGTTGCTGTCATTTTCCCTCTTCTGTCTGATTCTGGCACCAGAATAATGATCCAGCGATCTGGAAAGGCCTTATATTGAAGATGGCGGAGGTCCTCAGCTTTGACCTGTGAATGACTGTGGAAATATACTTTGGGCTGCCCACCAACTACCCTGAACTGTTACATGAGTAATAAACACTCTTCTATTATGTGAACCATTGTGCACTAGTCTTTCAATCATGGTAGCCCTGCATTCTGTGACTTATCAACCTTCTGTTTTGAATCTCAACCATTTGCCTGTATGTAATTTTTGTACACCAAGCTCCAAGGACACTTAGTTTTCATTGTGTCTCTACATATCTTTGTTATTACCAGCGTTATCATAATCTCTGTATAGGAAAAAATAGTCTTCTAATTTTACTGAGTTTTGTTTTATTTCTGGCATTGAATCTTATGCCACACTTGCCTCACTGTGTGGTGGTACAGAAATCACCAAATCCCACAAACCTGGACTTCTTTACCCTTCAGATTGCAAAACAGTGGGATAACAAGTACACGGTGTTGGTGAAGTTGGGAAGATATTTTTGATATAGTAGTCAGAGTAAGTTTCTTTGATGGGCTGATATTTGAATCGATCATTGAATCATATGAAATAATATAAAGTTCGATGATTCATTAGTTGCACATAACACCCAGTGCACCATGCAATATGTGCCCTCCTTACTACCCATCACCAGTCTATCCCATTCCCCCAACCCCCTCCCCTCTGAAGCCCTCAGTTTGTTTCTCATAGTCCATAGTCTCTCATGAGAATTTACTTTTCTGAAATAAGTTCTTTTGTTTGTTTCTCATATATTAAGCCCCTGTAAAAATATTAAATGTGGGGGCACAAATAGCTCAATATTTCAAAGAGATCGGGAAATATGTTAGACTTCTGTATTTAAGTAGAAAAGAAATAGTTATTTCCTCATCTCTTTCAAAATGCACATTAATGCTATAACTGTGAAAGGTTTATTTACTAAGCTTTTATTCCTTTTACTGCTTTCCAAATAAACTTGCAAATAAGGTAAAATCAATTAAAGTTAATAGAAATTTGAAGTGAGAAAAATAAGGAAGAGAGAAAAACAAATCTTAAATTGGTTAAAAATAGCAGCAGGTTTTTCTTTATAAAGAAGATGCAAATGACATTCAATTTATTCCTCAAATTATTTAAGATCCAAGAGGGAAAATGTTAGTGTGCATAGTGATGACCATTTTTTTTTTTATTCTCTAAGTGCAATTGGCACTTTCATTCGACCTCTTAAGCAACTGAAGTCAACAGACCTGTAGCAGATTTTATTTTTCCTATCAACAGTTTTCATCCACTGTTTCTGTGATTATGCACTTTTGACTTTGTAGTACTGAGACTTCCTAGCCTCGCTTAAGGATGTCTTTGTAGTTTTAGATGGGCGTGCTCATCTGCAAGTATAGTTGAGCCTGTAATCATAGAAAACAAAATCAAGGTAGCTGATCAGCATGCAGAAAAATTGGAGGAACGACAAAATCTCGGATATAACTACAATTATGGCATCGTATAATTAGGAAATGTATTTTGAATTCTCTTCTATGGCCTTTGAATCATTACAGTAAACAGTGATCACATCAGACAGGTATGTATTTTTCCATTCAGTTTTCTTTTTTATCTATGACATTGGGAATATGGATTTAATGGTCTCAAGCTACATAGATACTCAACGTAATGGAACATTTTACAGACGAAAAATCACCCTTATGATTTCTGTGAGAAGTGAATCAGAATAATAACATAATTTTAAGAATGAACATTGAAATGCATTAATATGCTGCATCTGAATTTTGGACATCAACGAAGAATCATGTCACCTATCTATAACAAATCAAAGTATGTCACCAGGTGTTTTAATGTATGTGGTTTATATTTCCTACAGGGTTTATATTTCCTACAAATTTTCCCCAATGTCCTTATCACTTTGAACAAAAAAAGAAAAACAGGGGAGAAGGTAGAGAGGCAGAGCAGGCGAAAAGGAGAGATAAAATTCAATCATTAGAGTCATGAATCTTAGGATCAACTTTTTTGTGGACTTAAAGATGAAGCACTCTAGATGTTATTAGGTCACTTATTAGCAAATGCAACATGTACTGGTTATTCTTTTCTCAGAACACATTGATTGTCTCTGTGCCTCCCATAACCAGAAACTTTAATTTTATTTATCAAAATATATGTATATAATGCATATAGGGATAACAGAAGATACTATATATATAATATAGACATACATATTATATATGTTATATATAATATATCAAAGTATAGTATTTAATATATTATGCATAAATAATTATATAATTATATATTACAGTTATATTGCATATTATATTATAATATTTTTTATTATAGACACCATGTAATAATAACTATACATATAGTTAATTCCATGAATTAAATCAAATATAAAAACCACTTTAATTATATTATAACCTCACTTTGTATACTAGGTAATAAAGCAGTTATCCCAAACATCATGTAAAATGCTTTTCACTTCACTTCCCTAATGCAAGCAATCAGATGGCCAAAGCCTTGCCTGGAAAGCTCAGGACCACTCGCAGTCATGGAGAAGACTTTTCAGGGCCAGGAAAAAAAAAAAGTCCAAATTATGGCCCAACTTACTGTACCATCCTTAATTCTCTGACTTCTCTGAATTCTTCTCTGCCAATTATTTTCTCTTTTAACAAGCTCCCAACAAGCTCCTCAGTTGATTGTTTTCTTCACTATTTCGTGTCTTTATTTTTGTTTACTCTCTTTGGTTTGCTGAAGGAGATTCTGTGCTTTTTTATCTACTCTTATCCCTTTTTTTAAATTAACTTTGAAGTATTTGTTGAAACATGTGGGTGTCAAAAAATATGGCTTTTTGTTTCCAAAATGGGTCAGAACTCTCTATGACCTTTAAAACAAGAACTGAATTGAAAAACATACAAGTCCTCAGATTTACGCTTTGCTCATCATAGTTTGCATTTTAAAAACATCAATCCTGAGTCCATGGTTCTGTGATTTAATGATGAATTACTTCTCATCTGTGATTTCAATCTCAGAGGCCTTGAAAATGTCAATCAAATTATCTGCTGGCTCAGTCTCTTCCTGAACTATTTATCACTCTCTGACTCATTGTGCTTCTATATTATTACTCTATATTTAAGGGCTCTTATATTTACTATTTATTTATTTAAAAGGCCTTTAGCATTATTCTGGACCTGTAATCTAGTACCATTTCTCGTGTTATTATATTTTCCTTGAATTCATTTACTTATTGAAAATGGGATTTTCAACCATATATTTTAGTTTAAATTTTATTAAACTGAACCTTACTGCTCTGGCTTATCAACATTAAAGTTTGTCAGTATCCTATTTTCTATTTTAATATTCCAATATGTTTTGCCAGCATCTATCACATCATCATCCCAACTCCAATCCAATTGGTTAAATACTTTTATTTCCTTTTGGCTGCTTACTGCATGGAAATACTCCTATAATTTTTCCAAGACTCCCATAGTGTGTAGCATATATCGAACTGTCTCTGATATAAAAACTGAAGATATTTGTGTTTTTAAGGGTTACATTTTTTCTTATTTCAACAAAAGTAAGTTAGATTGTCAGAAATGAATATTCATCTTTATTAATTTTTTTTAAAGATTTTATTTATTTATTTGACAGAGATAGAGACAGCCAGAGAGAGAGGGAACACAAGCAGGAGGAGTGGGAGAGGAAGAAGCAGGCTCATAGCAGAGGAACCTGATGTGGGGCTTGATCCCAGAATACCAGGATCACGCCCTGAGCCGAAGGCAGACGCTTAACCGCTGTGCCACCCAGGTGCCCCCTCATCTTTATTAATTTTATCCTGAATGCACACACATGGTATTCTGGGTCAGAGATAGATTTATTATTTATTACCTCATAGTAAATAATAAATGTGTTGGCCGCCTTTGTCCTCATGCTTACTTCTGATAGGACATGATGAGAATCAATAGCAGATTTTCCTATAAAAGTAGCCAGGCACTCCATAGTGCCAGGGGCCAGAAAAATGTGTTATCCTCTGCTTACAAGAGGAAGGAGACCACTGCCACCTGTTCACCCCATCCCCTACCACCAGCCAAGGGGTCTTTTTGGAAGAGCAATTGGCTTGAGTCCTTACTCCAAACCCGTGATATGTATATATGTAAATAAAGTCTCTCTGGTATCCAGAAAATTTGATGTGTCTCAGCTTTCATGGCACATTGGGTGTCTTCATCCCTTTTGACATAAATTACCTAGGGAGGTCACTCTCCAAGATGCTCCCACTGTAGGAGTTAACTTAGAGATAAAGTCCAGGCTGTATCTATTTGGTTTTCACAGAGAGATAAAAGAAGTTACATTATCCCTTAAGGTCAAAGCAATTCATTAGATAAATGTCTGAAATCTAATTCTCATGGTTTATGAAGACTCCCAGAAGACTAAGGCTTTTTACAGCAGCACTGGGAAATGCAGGGAAATTCACTCCCTATATATATCCAGACTCACATAGCTTCAGGGCAATGTTCAAATATGGATCTATCAGCCTTTTCTTTGTAAAGATACACTCAAAACACTAGCATACAACATCTGGAGGGTCTGACTGATCTAGGCTGGTTTTAGCTAATCTTTATTGGATTTAGTCATCTGTCTTAGGGCTGGTTTCTCACGTTCTTTGCTCTTCCTAGAACCAACATGTTAGCATAGGCAAGTCCTCCACGTGGCAATCATAGAAACACAGGACAGCAAGCAAAATTTCTCTGAATCATTTGGATCTTAAGCCTATGCTAGGAATTTGCACGCCATCATTTTCACCTCATTCTCAGGGCCAAAGGAATTTACATGGTTGAGCCCCACAACAAAGGCATAAGCATTAGAAACTTGTCTGGCACTTTCCTTGGAAGTGAGTAAAAAATAATATAGGAGGTGAAAGTAGACAGAGAAATTGAAGGCTGTGCTCACAAGGGACTAGTGTGTCATGTTTGAATTGGATTGCAGAGGAATTGCCCCTTGGATGGAAAAAAAAAAAAAAGAAGAAGAGAGAGAGAGATGATCCTGGTGATGTAGGGTAATGTAGACTTGGGATATTTAATTACTTCCAACATTTGTGGTACATTCATGTATGATATATATGGTTATATCATTTATTATTTTCAGACACATTGAACATCAGATCCGTAATTAGGTGTTTTAAAATACGCATATGGTTTTGGGGCTCCTAAGTGGCTCAGTCAGTTAAATGTCCAACTCTTGATTTCTGCTCAGATCATGATCTCAAGGTCATGAGATTGAGCCCTGGGGTGGGCTCTGCACTCAGCATGTAGTCTGTCCCTCTTCCACTGCCCCTTCCCCTGCTTGTTCTCTCTCTCCAATAAATGAATAAAATCTTTTAAAAAATTTAAAAAATAAAAGGCACATATGGTTTAATGTGCAGAAAATTAAAATAAGAGCATCATGACTAAATAATGAATATGCAAATGGGCAATGACCAGACCATATATGAAAGCAACCAGTCCAGGAAGCCTAGATGCATCAGGCCCAAAGGATCAACTCCGTCAATAACTACCAGTTTTCCTCCATTTTTGCCCTCCTCTCCTTTCCCTCACAGCTTCCAACTCAGAACCATTAGAGAAAGCCAAATATACTACACTGACCAATCACATAAGATAGCCCACTTCTTGTTAGCTCAACTCCAGTCTCTTCATGCCAACAACTTCCAGTCAGGAAACACCAGAAGCCTAGATTCTTTTTCACTATAAAGATTTCATAATCACATATCTGCCTTTGAGTTTTTGCCAAATGCAAGTGATAGTAGCTGACTCCCTTGCAAGCTTTGGATAAATAGTGTTAGCATACTCTCACTTGGGTGGTCTTCATTATTTCCACAACAATAACAACAAAAATATGTTACCAAGACATATATCTTAAAAGAGCAGTAATATTTCTTCTGCTTAGAAAAATATAATTTAAAAATTAGTTTTGCAACTTTAAAGAACAATAGGTGAAAGTTATTCCAGTAGAAGATGTGATGGGAGTTTTAAATAGCAAGCTACCATTTAGTATATTATTCAGAATGTCTTTCCTCTCATTCAATCAAACTTCACTGCAATTATACATTCTCGTGATTCTTGTGATTAAGTGGATCACTTAAATGGTTACAACACTGCTGCAGCTTGGAAAATTTGATGCTTTCTTTATTCCTAAGTGTTAAATTATTTATTGAGGATATCTTCCAAAAATAGTACAGCTTATAGAATCCTTCCCTTGCATTTCTTAATTGTAGTTAACATGAAATCAAGGACTTTTTCAGATTTTTCATATTGTTTCACAACTATAAAGCTGAGACACCACTCACCACAAGCACTAAATAACTATATTGGACTGAAAATGAATCATGGAAGGTTGTCTAGGCCACACTGTATCTTCTTAGGGCAGAACCATAAATAAAGCATGAAAAAGGGGTCTGAACCTCTTGCATTCTTTTAATTTAATTTTTAGTTAGTTAACATACAGTCCAGTATTGGTTTCTGGAGTAGAATTCAGTGATTCATCACTTACATACAATACCCATTGCCCATCACAACAAGTGCCTGCCTTAATGCCCATCACCCATTCAGCCATCCCCCACCCACCTCTTTCCATCAACCCTCAGTTTGTTCTGTATCATTATCAGTCTCTCAGGAGCCTCTCACATTTTCAGGACTTTCAAGGAGGTGTCATGACTTCAAGTCAGTCTAATATGTAATAACTCTCACTAATAGGGAAACATTTCTGGTGATACACTTCATGCTCTATGAGAGGTTGTTGACTTTGAGTCTGACACAGAAATAAAGATATGCTAGATGTCATTCTCTGTGTCATTGTATCCATTAACATTTGTGGTTAGGTGTTCACTATTCTTGTTTTTCTTTTCTAGACTTAGGAATTTTACTTGCAAAAATATTTTTCTTAGGTTATTATTTCCACTCTTTTCATCTCCTTTGAAATTCATTGTTTCTGTGGAGTTCTTGAATTTATAAGCCTTAAAGAGACACTGTGATTTATAAACAACTCTGTAGAGGCTTAATAGGAATAGTCTGATATTTTACACTTAAGTAGCAAAGATTTCAGGCCATTACTGCAAAACTTTTAAAATAATATGACCTAGTTAAAATAGAATCTTGTGCAAAAGATACATACTTTTATTAAATGTTTTATAATTGCATCTGTGTCCCTCTTGGCACAAAACATAATACAAAGCAAATATTTATTTTCTATTAATTGCTATCTATGTGACAAAACATTTATACAGTTGCAGTGATGAAATAACACATACTGAAGATAAAACATTTGTTTGACTCTAACTTCAAAGATTACAAAAAGTAGATTTTCATATTATGACTGATGATTTAATACTACCATGTATTACAGTAATGTACAATCTAAATCTTGGAATTTGTCTTCTTAATTTTTACCCTTTAAAATAGTTACATTTTTTTAAATTAAGAAAAGATCACTGTGTTGGGGCGCCTCGGTGGCACAGCGGTTAAGCATCTGCCTTCGGCTTAGGGCATGATCCTGGCGTTATGGGATCGAGCCCCACATTAGGCTTCTCCGCTATGAGCCTGCTTCTTCCTCTCCCACTCCCCCTGCCTGTGTTCCCTCTCTCGCTGGCTGTGTCTATCTCTGTCAAATAAATAAATAAAAAATCTTAAAAAAAAAAAAGAAAAGAAAAGATCACTGTGATTTGTATCACTGTGATACAAAATGCTTTGCTATTACTATTAGTATTAGCAGTACTCTTATTAAAGACTATTTACATAGAAATTTCAGAATAAATCTTCACTAGCTATCAGGTATGATTTTATCAAGATTTCAATATTACAACATTAGATGAAAAAGAAAGATGTTTGCAGCATATAGAATTGTTCCCTTCACCCACTTACAGGAGAACAGAGTTACTTTATAGCTATAAAAATAAGGCAAAGTCCATAATCACGCTGGTGGTGGTTGTTGCATTTAATTTCCCGTGGTTTCTTCACAGTTGTTTTTATCAATCTTCAGAATCAGTTCTTGCTTGAAAGTGAAATGATTCCAATTGAGTTTGTATAATTCATTCATACTTATTTGTAGTTATAAGCTAGGTGATCTTAAAAAAGAAAATACCTTTTAGCAAAGAACAAGGCATATGGCTGGGCCTTGACAGGATGACTGGTGACCTTGACACTATTCCTCCCTTTGTTTGCTTGAGTTTTTAAGTATTTGCTAGTAATTGTGGCATAGAGGCTATGGATCCTAGTGGGTATGTTTGTATATCTTGCCCCTTGAAGGAAACTGTTGTGTATTTTTATGAGTGCAATCCCTGTAGTCATTTTTACACTTATCCAGGACCCTGGGAGAATAACAGGGAGTTGACTGAAAGATGTAAATCCCATCGAAAACAGTGTGGTGTGATGGATGGCAAAGTACTATCTATACCACTAAGTTTGGGGAATATTTATACTCCCTACTTCACTAAATTAGGAAGAAGTTGTACCAGAGCCTTAGGAAGAAAAGTGAACATATGACTAATGCTGAGTTCCCTCATCCCAGTAAGACCTTGGTAAATAGTATTTGAGCAAACTACATTATTGCCTTATTCTTCACCTCTCTCCCTATTACAGAATGGGATACAAACATTCTAAAATGAATGAGGCCACATACTGAATGGCCTTGTCTTCTATGGCATTACTGTGCCCAGTTTATGAATTCCACCCTACAGACATTTATTGTTTTATAAATATACCAAATAATCAGTCATTTAAGAGGAAAGACACCCTTTTACATATTACTATTAGTAATATATATTAGTATTAGATACGCTTTTACGGGGCGCCTGGGTGGCACAGTCGTAAAGCGTCTGCCTTCGGCTCAGGGCGTGATCCCGGCGTTATGAGATCGGGCCCCACATCAGGCTCCTCTGCTTGGAGCCTGCTTCTTCCTCTCCCACTCCCCCTGCTTGTGTTCCCTCTCTCACTGGCTGTCTCTCTGTCACATAAATTAATAAAATCTTTAAAAAAAAAAAGATACCCTTTAACATATGTATTACATACATATCACAATTGATACATTGCTACTATTTGGTAATCTCACAACGCTTAATATAGTAGGTGAGATGATGAGGAAGCTGAGGATTGCAAGGTGGCAAGCTGTACGTGAATGAATATCATACTAGAGTCCAGGCATGATACTACTAGAGACAGGCTGGTAAAATTACAAAAAGCTCTCTAGGTAGGGAAATTTAACCTTACGAGACAATATTATCAAATATTTGGCCAGCAGATATATGGTTATTTGGGTTCCTGGAAGTGGTTGAGAAATACTCCTAGAATGAAATTATTTCCTGCAAAAGTATGAATAATAGTGAAAAATTACTCTAGTTAGTGATTCATTTAACAAATCTGGCAATACTATATAATCTGTAAATTATGTATCTGCTTTCCTAAATAATAGAAGACACTTTGAACACCAAGTTGGAGGATAGAAGAAATATTATATGAAGAAGATTCTGAGAGAAAAAAAACTATCCAATTTAATAAATGAAGTAAATAAGACAACAAGACTGGATAGTTCATCCATTAATTAGAGTACGTAGTTCATGAATGGAATATCACAGATAAATTTAAGTAGAACGGATGGTTAAAACTTTCCACACAAATATATCTGCTGCCACTAAATTAAGTACTGTTGGCAGCCCTGAGAGACTGAAAAGCAAACCTTAATTTTAAGACCACATTTTGTTTTGGTCTTTGCATAAGTGATGCAAGGAGGTGGAACTTCCAGCTATGGCCGAATGAGAAGACTGACAAGTCCTCTCTGTTAGCAATGGAGCTGGAAGAAGTGAACAGCAGCAACTGTTTTAGTGTTATAGTATTTGACGAAAGGCATAAACCAAATTAAAAAGTATTTATGCTTGAAAAATTGAGGAACTATAAGTAACAACTGTGGGAACCTGTGGCAATTGGCCTGGGCCTGCTCCTTCCAGCTTGGTTGACAAAAGTTTCCTGTCAGGATGGGGAAACTATGAGAACTGGTAGCTTGTCTGTTATAGGTAAAAGGGACTTCTTAGATTTAGAGAAATGAACAATATCCGTGTCCAGCTTCATCATCTGTGGATGTGACTTCTCAGAGGCAACAAGCAAGTGATGGGATATGGCTCGTTTTATTAACCTGAGATTGTAGTCCTTGGTTGGAGAAAGCATGTCTCTGGCTGTGGCTTTGTACTTGTGAAATGGAGAAGAAAGAGGGTTCAAACTATTGACAAACTGATGGTATACTTCATGGCTATCCGCACATGCACAGAAGACTCCAAAGAAGTGATGGCTTGGAAATGTTTTGAACCTTATAATATGCTCCCGTATTCAAGCACAAATCCATGGACAGAGTAAGAGTGTTACTTACATTGTTTTAAAACAACCTTTATGTAGTCATTGGCTCATTACTAATTTATATCAAAAGAAGGGAAAACCAGAGTAAGGTTTAAATATAAAAGCAAGGGTTAGTTGTGAATAAGATAAAACTGAGCAGAGACATTAGTAACTATTCACTGCAGGGGAAATAGAATTCACAGACTTATACAGGAAAGTAATTTAAGAAAAAGCACAACAACAACAGAAGTATGGCATAGTCAACTTTGGCAAGAAATATAGTCAAGGGGCACCTGGTGGCTCGGTTGCTTGCACATGTAACTCTTGATCTCAGGGTCTTGAGCTGAAGCCCCATGCTGGGTGCAGAGCTTACTTTAAAAAAATATATTGTCAATATTGCAGTTTTATTTTGTATGGCGACAAATGGTAACTACATTTAGTGTGGTAAGCATTTCATAATGAGTATAATTGTTGAATCACTCTGTTGTACACTTGAAACTGACATAATACTGTATGTCAACTGCAGTTTAATTTAAAATTTTTAAAAAATGAAAAAGAAGTGGAAAAGAAACAAACAAAACAACAAAGAAAAGTAAACCAAAAAAGCAGTGAAAGCTATCGTAGCTTGGCTACAGCTGGGTATGATCATTGGAAGGAAAAGAGCTCCCTCTCCAGGACCACTCCCTTATCTCTTCATCTTGTCCTCCAATTTTCCCTACTTCTTGTCATAACAAGGGCAAAGAATGTCCTCAGTTTACTCTTCTAAACACTGTTCTATATACTAATACTCTACATATATACTAATATTCTAATACTCTACATTAAATACAATATAATCTTCACTCTTATATTGGAAAAATACTTTATTACCCTATAAGTTGTCAAAGTATTTTTTTGATTCACTGATATTCTTAATAGATTAAAAAAACCCAACAAACTGTTTAATCTGTTAGCAGTGTCCATGAAGGAAATCACAGCATTTTTATATTTTTATAAGAATGGAATGTTGCTACTTCAAAACATAAAATATATTCAACATAATTACAAGAAAATAGATTTGAAACAATCGATTGTAGAACATTAAATGAAGATCTTGAACAAGATTGTTTTTATGTTGGAAAATAATTTGAAAAATGGTTACAAGATTAATAAAACAAGTGATCAGATTATATCAATATGAAAATCAAATTTTTATGGGATGCATATCAAGCATCAAGTATAATACTGAAAAATATTTCATTTGCATATTGGCATGTGCTTTAGAAATTCTAATAGGGATGCTCCATGGCAAAGGGCCCTAATAAGTTAGATCATATCACATTCTATTTTTATAGTAATGGAGTTGAGTGAATGGTTCACCTAACAACCACCCGAGTCATCAATATTCTGAATATGGTATAGTGAACATCATTAAAATGTAGAGCTACAGATCCAGTGATACAGTTAGAATCAGTCTTTTATCGTTATTTATAACTTAGCTTCATCAACAAAATGAAAAGCTAGTTAAATTACATTTTCTGACAATATTTAATAATATTTTAGATATTTATTTTCAGAAAGATAAAATTAGACAATGATATATTTAGTTACTATTGTCATTGAACTTTATTAGTTGGATTGCATCTTAAGGATCATGTCTCAATTTTGAAAAGCATTTTTCCTTGAGTACTTTATTCTCTAAAATTCTAAAAAAGCTTTAAAAAAGTCGTTATTTATTTATTTTTAAATTTTTTATTTATTTATTTTTTAAGTTTTTTTTTAAGGGCACCTGAGTGGCTCAGTCAGTTAAGCATGTGCCTTTAGCTCAGGTCATGATCCCGGGATCCTGGGATGGGGTCCCCTGTCGAGCTCCCTGTTCAGCGGGGAGTCTGCTTGTCGGCCCCTCCCCTGGCACCTCAGCATTCTCTCTCTCTATCTCTCTTAAATAAATAAATAAAATCTTTTAAAAAAGTCTTTATTTAAATTTCATATAGTTAACGTACAGTGTAATATCAGTTTCTGGTATACGGTATAGTGATTTGACATTTAAATCAAGCAATAGCACTTTGTAAAATACAGAGACTTCAATGTTCTATTTTTAAAAACCTTAATCATTACATAGTTTACAGTTAGGATGCTTTCATTGCTTATAACATATGGCCCAAATATCACTATGTTAATTAGCATGTATACTTCTGAACGGCATAGATATTTAAACATTTTTGTTATTGTTAATGTAAAAGGGAAATATTGGTATTTCTCCTTAGTTGCACAAGCATGGAAGTAAGGATACAACTAAGTTTAAAATATATAAGTATATGTGTATATACACACACATGTATATCATGTATCATTCACATATATATATATATATAATTCATGGATTTTTTAGTAAATAAAGACTGATTTCTTTATTCATTTTATTAATATTATTTCCTAATTGTATTATTAAAATATGTGGAATCATTCATCCTATGTGCCCTAGTCTTCTATAAAAATATAGTACAATCAGTTCTGCTATAACACAAAATACATGTTCTTTTTCAAAATCGTGCTATGACATCAGAAAGCTTATGGGGAAATATGGTTTATTGGTCAAAACACTAAAAAACTTAGTAACACATTAAAAAAAGACAAAAAACTAATAAAAGCAATTTTACATGTGTTAAATTGTTAGGAAATGTGTAAATACTTAAGCAGAAGACCTGAAGTTTGCTTGTGGAAAGAGTTGCAGCTTGTTAGTCACTGTGAAGTAACAGAAAAGTGATTATTTAAAATCTGGTACAACGTTGTACTACAAGATGTGTATGGGTGTGTGTATGGCATAACACATGTGGGAATCCATGGTAGTAAAAGACATTTGGGGGTGTGTGTGTGCGTGCGTGCGTGTGTGTGTGTGTGTGTGAATTCAATTATGTGTATACCTGATTTCCCAAAGATGAAACAATACATAAGCAAATGCGAAATTTGCGTTGTGTTAAGCTTGTTCCCTAACACATCAATTGTCTCAGAACAAGTTTGTGTTTCTAAGCAAGTGTTACAGCCAGGCTTACAGTACATGGAAACCATTTCTTAATCTCTTTTTCTTCGTCCTTGCTGGTCAATTGTAATAAATCATGTAGACATGAACATCTTTTGTCCATTCTAAGACTACAGTCTGAGAAAAATTCTAGGCCATAGAGTTCCAGATTACTTTATCCAAATTCTTGACCTAGATACTATCCAGTAGCTAAATTGCCTCCCAAGCAGAATAAATTCCTATGCTCAAAATTAACAAAAGTGAGAATAATAAACATTTTACCGTGGTCACGGGCTTCTAGAAGACCTAATCTCTAATGTTGCAGTCTTTATAGCCAAATAAAATAAACCTCTTTTGTTGTAATTTAATTATATATATGATCACAGATTATTTTAAATGGTTTATTTATTTAGGATAATGATATTATTATACAGTTATATGATTCATTAAAAATAATAATTGACATTTCATTTATTTCAAAAATAAACACTTGTTTACAAAAGTTTGTTTACCTGAAAACTTAATTTATCAATATCTTATAAAACTCATATAGTTTAAAAGAAAAAGTTCTTGCCTACCTTGTGCTATTAGTTACACAATCTGCTACAAATAAATGCCTAGAATATCCAGAAACTTTCTCCAATCTCCTCATATTAGCCTCAAATTTGTTTTTCCCAAATAAAATTTGGATGAAGAAATGAACTATACAATAGAAATATGTCTGTAGCTCAGATCAGTGCTCATTTCTACTGCTTATTACAAATATAAAAGGTCATTTGAAATATTAATTGTTCCAAGTTTCACTTATCTTAAAGCCTTTCCTTAGAAAGTTACATTTTGCATTAAAGACAACATGAACGCTTCTTCTGTTTAGGCTAAAAGTCCTGAAGAATCTGTTGGTATGATTACTAGAACCTGGGCCTTTGAAAACCCTGGTTCCCAGGACCTGCCTGTGTTCTCTCAGTTGCATGCCCTGCATAATGCCTCCTCCATACAGCCATGACCACTTCTAGATTTTTGAGAGGTTTTTCAGACACTGTGAAGTTGAACAATAGGATTGTGAATTTTCTGAAAGAAATACATACGATGTATGTCTTTTAATTCCTGGTTACTGCCCAATGAAATAGGTTACCACAGTGTTTTACTGCGGTATGAATGGTAAATCCTATCCCTTAATATTGTTATAAACATCAAAGATTTTATTTAAGGAAGTTAAAACAATGCATATTCAAAGACGTGGCAAGGCATCTATATAAACGTAATCAAAGGATATGTTTTTTGGTTCAGTCTATACTATTTCAAAGTATTCATACAGCTTTTCACCCCCATGTATCTAATTATAAGGTTTTTTACATGTTCTACATGCATATTATGTTAAGGTTAAAAATTTTAATACTTCAATATAAAATATTGTTATTATGTTAAAATTAATATCAAATATTTACATTGCTAAAAATTATAGCTAAAATATAAAGCTGAAAAGAAGCTTATCTCTTTAATATAAAGCTATAATTAGATATTCCATTATACATACATAAAAATATTTTATAATCTTTCTGCAAATGAGAAAATAATTACTTTTTTAATTGTATTATAAGATGTCTTTGCAAATTATAATATCTACATTAGGGATTAGAATTAATATTTGTTCCAAACCATTTGGCAAATTACAAGTTCACAGACTTGTGCTTATCTAGCTATATACCTGATTGGAGAATTTATTATAGCATACATGTTATTTTTTTAAAACAAATTAAAAAATAAGATTCAGAACCTACAGAAATACACTAAATGCCTCTAAATAAAATGTTAATTCAGAAGCATTGGTTTGTATTTCAAGAGTTCTAAAAAATATCCAAGTGTATGTGTATTTCTTCACTAAATTAATACCAAGCAGTAAGTAATTTTCTCTTACTTATAAACCCAATATGGTTAGTGACTCAATGTGCACGATTTCTCAATATTTTCTTAATAGAAAATAAATTTAAAAATCACTACTGTGATATTTGGGGCATCAGTTGATACCGATGTTGCTGTAAAACTGACAGATAAGACTGACAGGATACGACATCAGAAATATTCTCATCGGTTATATTCTTACGAGTTGACACTCAGATTAAATTAATGGTAGCCTCTTGAGTATTAAAAAGTGGTGATTACCAATAACTTGATGAACAGGAGAGTCAGTGGATATTTAGTGGTTTTTGAGTGACCGCATAATTTTAATCCACCCAGGGACGCTTTCGAGAAGGTTAAGGATTACTGTTAATGATTATGGTGGGACATCAAGCATAGCCTAGACTGTCCTGTGTTAAATAGGATATAATGTCTTCTTATCTAGATGTTGTTTGATTTATTTGAGGAGTACTGCACAAGACACCTCATAAGCCAGAGTTCTCTATATCTTGAAGAATTACCATGGATGGTCACCTATAGCTATTACAATTTTTTATTGTCTCAAAGAATTTTCCCAGATTTATTGAAATAATTTATTTTAAGCATACAATGTGATCATTTGTTGTGTGTATACATTGTGAAGTGATTACCATAATCAAGTTAATTAAAATATCCACCACCTCATCCTTACTGGCTTTTTTGGGGGGGAAATGCATAAGATTTACCCTCCTAGCAAATTTCAAGTATTCAATATAGTATTATTTTCTATAGTCACTATGTTCTACATTAGATCCTCAAAACTTGACACATTCCTTTTTTTTTCTTTTAATTTGGCTGAGTCATCTTTAGGGTGAAGTGAGATTAATGCTAACATAGCTATTAGACAATGTGATGCTTATTACAGCCATTTAGCTGTTATGAGTCATCAAAGTATTTTTCTAAGAGTTATTATAACTTATCTAGTTAATTATTTTACGTTTGCTCTCCTTTTCTAATTTCTGGCTCCTTTTCTAATTTCTTCTAGTATTGGTTTCTGTAATAGTTACCATGGTCATTTTATAAGAAACTTTAATGTTTTTTGTCTAATACAGGACTGATAGGAAAAACAAACTGTCCTGTGGATTACTCTTCTTGTTATCTTCCCTTCCTAGTTACTCATAATAAAAGCTATCATTTAGGAGATAGTAAATTAGCAGCTTTCTTGAACCAACCATTTCTCATAAAATGAGCGCATTAGATTTCCCTGTACTTTATTTGATAGTAAAATTCATATTTAGTTCAGTTAAATTCAGACTTTCTAACAATCCATTTAAATTTTATAAATGAACGGCTGTAGAAAACAATGCATATTAGATTGTGTGTGTGTGTGTGTAATCATTCTATTGAAATAAAACTAACATGCGAATGTGTGTAAGTCCACAGCTAAATATATCGTGAAGAGGTGAACCGCTACACAATGAAGAAAAGGCACTTTACTGGGTCCGCACAGCGCCAGCCCCATACCCATGCCCAACAGTACCTCCTCTCTAGATGTCGACGAACTGCTAAACTGACTTTTAAACCGGTACATGAGCATTATTTAACTTATCTTTTGATAAATGGAATTACAAAGTGTGTTTTCTTTAGGCTTTTTTCATAAATAGTGTCTTTGTTATTCATATGTTCGATATAATTTTTTAAAATTATGCTGTCTTGACCCAGCACAGATCCTCCTCAGCTTACGATGAAGTTATGTTCTGATAAACGCATCATAACTTGAAAACACTGTTACCTTAAAAATGCTTCTACTACACCTACCCTGCCATACATGCCACCTTAGCCTCGCCTGCCTTAAACATCTCAGAACTCTTACATTAGCCCACAGTTGAGCAGTCATCTAACATAGGGCCTATTTATAATATTGAGTATCTCTCGTAGTTTATTAAGTATTGAACTGAAAATGAGAAACAGAATGGTTGTATGGGTGTGGAAGGGTTCTAAGTGTCTTGCTGGTTTACTCTTGGGATGGCAATGCTGGCTGGGCGCTGCAGCTCGCCGCTGGCGCCCAGCATCACCACAGAGGATCACAGGGCACATAGCTAGCCTAGGAGAAGATCACAGTCTCTATGGAATAGCATGACACTTTTGCATGGCCATAAAGTCGAAAATGTGTCAGTTGAACTATCTTAAGTCAAGGACCACCTTTACTGCGACTCTGGCTAAGAGCCAGTTAGTTCCTCTTTATGAGTAGCTGATACAGTCCCCACGCAGCCACTTCCCTTATTAGGCTCTCATCCCCTGTGCCAGGGCGCATTGGGCCACACCGTGCATCGGTCCTAATTGGCGCAGGGCCAGCTACCAGGTCCAGGCACAACTGGAGATATCTCCTATGCACAAGAGTGCTAAATTATTCAAAATAGCCAATCTACAGGGAACCCAAAATTAGTTAAACCTACGCCTACTTGCCATACAGGAACTGTCCCCTACAACTCCAGCGTGCTATTACCCTGTCCCTGGGTGCAACCCCTATGTGGCCCTGCTTGCCAGCTTTCTCTCATTTGGAACTGTAAATAAACAATTCTACTTTCCAGCTATCCCAGTGCCAGTGTATTACGTCTCACCACTAAAAAAATTTTTTGATGGTATAAAACAATATGATTATGTGTAGATATAGTTTACCCATTCTCGTATTTTATTTTAAGGATGTGCTAAAATCTACTTGTATGACGCTATTGATGCATGTTTTGGTTGTTCTTATTTGGGCCAATTACAAATAATTTTGCTAAGCACATTCTTGTACAAAACATTTACTGCACATGTACATAAATTTTCTGTGGTATATACCTAGTAGTAAATTTGCTAACATTATATCATCTTTAATAAAAAATGACAAACAAGTAGGTTTTTAACTAATTGTCAATCACCTAAGTACAAGGTGATGATAGTTATGGCTCCATATCACCTTGTACTCACATTTTCATTAATTTCAGTAATTCTCAAGGGGTAGGTATTAGTATTTCACATTGGTTTTAATTTGCATTCTCTTAATGACTAGTTCTATTGTTCCACTTTACATATTTTTATATTTATCATTTATGAAGTAGTATTTCAAGTCTGTCAATCATTTTTTCTCTTGAGGTTTTATCTTTTTCCTCTTATTTAATAGTTCCTTCTATATTAAAGATAAAGCCTTTTGTTGGGTATGTGTAATACAATTATGTTCTTTCCCTCCATGGCTTACTTTTCATTCTCCCATTGGTACTTATTAATGAACAGAAATTCTTTGTTTTAATGTAGACCAATTTTTGTTTATTTGTTTCAACTTGCTGTTTTGTATCATTTTAAAGAAATATCATCCTTCCTTAAGATTTTTAAAACTATCCTCACATTTTGGGACACCTGGGTGGCTCAGCGGGCCAACTCTTTTTTTTTTTTAATTCATAATAATTTTATTTTATTTTATTTTTATTTTTTTGATTTTTTAAATTATGTTATGTTAGTCACCATATAGTACATCATTAATTTTTGATGTCGCGTTCCATGATTCACTGTTTGTGTATAACAGCCAGTGCTCATTGCAATATGTGCCTCTTTAATACCCATCACTGGCCAACCCATCCTCCTGCCCCCTTCCCCTCTGAAACCCTCAGTTTGTTTCCCAGAGTCCATAGTCTCTCATGGTTCATCTCCCCCTCTGATTTCCCCCCCTTCATTTTCTCTTCCTTCTCCTAATGTCCTCCATGCTATTCCTTATGTTTCACATGTAAGTGAAACCATATGATAATTGTCTTTCTCTGCTTGACTTATTTCACTTAGCATAATCCCCTCCAGTTCCATCCATGTCAATGCAAACAATGTAACTGTAGAAAGAGAAATTAGGGAATCGATTCCACTTATAATAGCACCAAAAACCATAAGATACCTTGGAATAAACCTAACCAAAGAGGTAAAGGACCTATACTCTAGAAACTACAGAAAACTTATGAACGAAATTGAAGAAGACACAAAAAGATGGAAAAACATTCCATGCTCATGGTTTGGAAGAATAAACATTGTTAAAATGTTTATGCTGCCCAGAGAAATCTATACTTTCAACTCCATCCTGATCATAATACCAATGGCATTTTTCAAAGAGCTGGAACAAACAGTTCTAAAATTTGTATGGAACCAGAAGAGACCCCGAATTGGCAAGGAAGTTTTGAAAAAGAAAAACAAAGCTGGGGGCATCATGTTGCCTGATTTCAAGCTATATTACAAAGCTGTGATCACCAAGACAGCATGGTACTGGCACAAATCAGCCGGCCAACTCTTGATTTCGGCTCAGGTCATGATCTCAATGTCCCGGGATCAGCCCCGTGTCAGGCTCGGTGCTGTGTGGGGAGGTCTGCTGAAGGATTCTCGCTCTCCCTCTGCCCATCCCACCACTCATGCTCTCTCACTCTCAAATACACAAATAAATAAATAAATAAATCTTTAGAAATAATATCTTGACACTTATCTTCTAGAAATCTGATTTTAATTTTCAAATTTATGTCCATGGACTGTCAGGAATCGATTTTTAAAATTAAACCATGCACAAGACAGGGCTATAGTTTTCATTTTTTTCTCCCATGTTGAAACTCAAATAATCCAGCATCATCATTGAAAATGATTTCTTTATGTCTATACAAAGTCATTTTTGTTATAAAGCAGGTGTACTTATGTGGGTTGGTTTTATTGTTGGACCACCTATTGATATGATATAGTTGTTCATCTTTGTGTCATTATGATAGTGTTTCGATACAATAATTTATGTCATGATATCTTGTAACATAAACACATCCATGTTTTTCTGCTTCCTCTTTTTATTGTTCTTGTCTATTTCTATTTAAAAATAAATACATAAACTGACTTAATTTCTACAAAAATACCATTGGGATTTTTATGGAAGTCTATTCAATCAATAGTTTAAAAAGATTTTACATTTTTATAATTTTGAATATTAATATTGAATTGCTCATATTGTATTTTATGACATACTAAAATAATGTTTTATATGGTTCAACTTAATAATTTCATTTATTTGAAGCCTTAATTTCTCACATAGTTACCTATGACTTCTGTGTAGACATCTCCTGCATTTCTTGCCTGATTGTATGAGGCTGGTTTCCAGGTCAAAACCGAATAGGAATGTTGACAGTGGCTATTCTAGACCAGGAGCAAATCTTTTGCAAATTTTTGACATTAGTAAGTTGTTTAGTGTAAAATGTTCCATAGGTCTCCTTTAATAAATTGGTATTGAATGTTATAAAATACTCCTCTTTATATGCTTACATGATCTTTTTTTTTTTCTGTTTTCTTCTACTCTATTGAATTATGTTGATTATTTTTAATAGTAAATAATAGTTTATTCCTGGAATAAACTTAAGTTGTTGAGGATGTATTATTCTTTTTTACATAACTAGGTGGGTTTGCTATGATTTGTTTGAGGATATTGTATTGATATTTATGGTCTTGAATTTTATTTTGTACCATCACATTTGGTGTTTATGATATACAGACCTCTTAAAACATTCTAAGAAATATTTCTATTCATTTTATTTTTTTCTGTATGACTAATTGCTGTTATTTCTTCTTTAAAATTTTAGGGATAGACATTAGCTCCAGTGACCCTATCTGTACTTCATTATGAAATTTTCTTTGGGGGAGAAGGAGTGGATCTTAAATTTAAACTTAAATTTCTTTAGGAATATTTCTGCAGCTTTCCTGTATTTTCCCGTGTCAATTGGGATAAATTATTTTATCCAAGATTTATTAAATATGTCCAATTCATTGCAAGCATGTTTATCAGCAGAAATGTTATCTTATAATTTTTTACCTTATAAAGCATCTGTAATGTTAACCTTCTTTTTAAATTTTTCATCTCTTTTTTCCCTTTAATAATTTCGTTACCTCCTTTATCAATTTTAGTAGTGCTTTAATAAATTAAATTTTATTAACTATACATTCTATGGCATTTTTTTCTATGTCATTAATTTTCTCCGGAGATTTTTATTGCCTTAGTTCACTTTCTCACATAGGTAAATACAATAACGTCTCAAAGGTTCTCTTTTTTTCTCTCCTGAATTTCTCATTTGTCCTCTTAAATTCTTCATCCATACTCTTTTCAAAGAGCAGTTTTAATACAAATCAATCATGCTCAAAATCATTTGATGACTATTTCTTGTATGTTGAATCTCGACATCTGAGACCTCCAACTATGCCTTTACGATCGGACAC